>NC_056745.1:502503693-502548693 GCF_019279795.1 Protopterus annectens
CCCATAGTCAAGGCCGAGGGGAACATTTATTACCTGTGATAATGTCTGTGTATCTGTCACATGTATGGACCCTGACCCACAAATGTCATGGGAGTCCACAATATGACTGGGATGATAGCAGGAATGCCAGCAGTATATTATGATAGGCCAATACCGAACAACCTCTAACTGTATCACAGCAGGACAAAGTCAGCCATATATGTGGAGGACAGAGGCAGGAGCACAGGGCCATACTCATAATATTGCTGTTACACACCCTGCACATTGTTGGTGTTACAGGATTTGATACAACATACCCTTATGCAGGAATAACATATCAGGAACAGAACTGGAAGTAGCCATGTACTGATAGCATGCAACAAACATATTGCCGGGGATATAGCTAGGACAAGCCCTGTGTGGTGCACAGGCAAAAACAAACAGACAATCCACTGGCCATCATGTGGATAGGCCCACTGTTGAGATCTATGCAGACAGACTGCATTCCATTCTAAACTACTATGTACACGCAGACACTGCAAGACCAGCAATATACAAAACACCACTCACTCTGTCTGTAGGTCTGGAATAACCTAAATTGTGTAGTTGTCCTGTGTCTGCAAGCCCCATTGTAATAGGTACTGCAACCTGCCATCTGTAACACTGCTGCCCACATACAGGAAGGATGTCCTCCATACTGCAAAGGTGAAGGGACAACGCCCACATAAGTAAGCATTTTATAGTACTGTTTCCCTCATAGGTGGCGAGGTGGGTCAGGGTCCCTCCTGCATGCATACTGAATAAGTGTCCCTACAGACACCGATGATGATGAAGGTACAGGTGATGCACAGGTGGGGTTGTCAGAGACCGACACTGCGCCAACATCCCTGCCATCCATAACATTGATCCAGGGATAGGCTAACATTGTTCTGATGCACACGGTGACTGTGATAGAGTGCTGCAATGTACTGCAGTGTAGAATGTAGTCAGGGGTAATGTGTACTGCATACATGTCAGGTAGTGTAGCCATGCAGCTAGGATGCAGCTTAGCTGTTGGTAACACCAATTGATATCCCCATACTGTCATCCATCTGTGCTGTAGGCATACATGTGTCAGCAGAAGGATGATCTACAGTCATATTCCACAGGGGTATGTCAGTGTGGTGACACCATGGCCGTGACATATGTGGTGTACAGTTGCACACATGCCACAGGTATGTATAACAGCTATTGGCTGTGCAAATGTGACTGGTGGCCTGCTGGTACAGGTATAATCTGCACCCTTATGTCAACTCATCTACCTACACACACATCCTGACTTGGCGACACTGTGTCTAGACCCCAACCCGGGTATGTAGTGCTACTGAACTGTGTGGCTGTCATTGCACACACAACACCATCTGTAGGGTGAGGTGTGTACCAAGTCACGTGCTACATGCAGACCATCCACAGACACATGCAATATGGTAATGGGGAGGTAATGTTTGTATATGGTGAGTACATAGTGTGTCATACCATCATATACACATTGACCAACAAATAATGGGTAGACACACATCTTAGAGATCTGGTTGTATAGTTGCTAATTAACTAGTCCATGTGTCCAATGTGTTACAAGTAGGCTGAACACAGCACATGTGTAACTGGGCTGTATCCTGTTATCTGTTACCTGTATGGGTGATGGTGACATTGGCTAACTGAGAGTGATATATGGGCCATATACCAGGTGTACCATGGTGTAAAGACAAAGAACCAAAAGCAGTGAGTAGTCACTACGAACCAAGCAGAAATAAATAATCCAAGAAGAACGAGCCTCAGGCTCGTTCTTCTTGGATTATTTATTTCTGCTTGGTTCATGGTGTAAAGACAGTGTACACAGCACCCACATACCCCACTGGATATTGTACACACTAGAACCCATCTAGATACTCTGACTTACCCACTATCACACAGTGACCACGACGCAAAAACAACCCTTTGCATATCACAACAGTGATACCACAGGGATATGCATGTGATGCACATGCCACAGGCATAGTATGGTGTTGCATTGTGTTGCCACACCTATGGGTGACAACAACAATATCCGTACTACTGTGTGGCAATGTGTATTGTAATAGGAGTATGTGGACTTGGACCAGTGTACCCTACAGATATGCACACATGCACATATACACACACGTGGCAGATCTCAATGGGATTCTCATGCCTACTGAACCATTGGTGCAACACTGTTGTACTGGCACTGCAAGGCACATGTAGCTGATAGGGAGTGGAGTGTAACAGGCTACATGTTATGTTAATGGGGTTGAGAGGCACCACACACTATAAGAGTCGTACGAATAGGCATCCCCCGAGCCAAACACATCTGTCCTGCAATACACTACCAAGTGTTGGTGATCCCATAACCAGGGCCAGTGGCATCATGGACACACAATGTTACCTGTGCTACATCCCACCTGTATGATGTCAGGCTGTTATTGGTAACATATCATGCTGTACATTCTGGCTGCCATGGGGAATGTATTATGTTGATGCTATCAACATTACCAGGCTTCAGATACACAGACACAGATATGCAGATACAGGTATACATATACATAATTTTATATATATATATATATATATATATATATATATATATATATATATCTGTACATATACATGTGACTACACATACACATGCAGTTATATGTACAGTACGAAACATAAGCGTTAGGTGCACACAATATGGAACAGCCACTATGCCTACTGTTGACCCCTGAATGACTGGACACTGTATGTGCCACCCATACAAATGACAATTGTTGCCTGTAACATACACCCACAGAGAGGTCATAGGTGAAACAACACCCACAGGTTTGCTGACATGGTAACCTGCCATCATGTACTATTACAGTTCTACATGCCATGCCATATAGCTGTTCAGGCACTGACAGCTATATCAATGGAGTGATGCTACAGTGGAACAGTTGCACTCATACAGTAGGTTGGAAAGGTTCACAGCTGTTGCTGTCCAGGCCAAGCCATTCACATTGTACAATAGGGAAGACACACTGGGCCACAGGATACCTAACAACCAACAGTATGTAGTCCAGGTGTGTAGTTCAACAACCTCTATCTACACACTGTACAAATACAGTAGGTGGTATAGACATCTTATGACCACATGGGTTGTAACTGCTACATAACTTGGCATAACTGACACCATCACGTGCACACCAACACACAGAACAGTTTGTATGGCAGGGGACAGTAGTCCTGCAGTGCCCAAATCCATGACAGTAATGTGTATATAGGTGAAGTATGTGGTACTGTACATCCAGATACCTTAAGACAGCTCAGCCCTGATAAGGAAGGAGCATATGTGTTGAAAAACATGAAGTTTATAAACCATCTTAAACATTACAGTCGATTTGTAGACAATGTGTTTATTGTATGGGGGGGAACTGAAGAACAATTATATGAGTTTGTTCAATACATCAATGGCACGACTGACTTTCTTGCTTTTGAATGTTCACATTCACAGAAAATGATTGAATTTCTTGATGTTAGGCTAACCAAGGGTAGAAAGGGCATAGACACTGAATTATTTAGAAAGTCATGCTGGAGGAACAATTTATTACACCGCAATAGTATGCACCCCCGATATGTACATTCTAATATAGTTGAAAATCAAGTCCTTAGAGCATCCAGGCTAACAACACAGGAAACAGTCTATAGACAGCAACAAGCCAGATTAATAGACAACTTTATATCTAGAGGCTACAAAAGAGCAGAGGTACATGAAGCCATAAGGACAGGTGATAGGCATAGAACAGGGAAAGGGACCCCGTTTTTTAATAGGAGAGATAACTTTACATGTAATGTTACGGACACACAAGGTGTCAGCAACACAATGGTAAAAAATAGACTCACAATTCCTTTTACTAATAGGAATAGTTACATCAAGCAGATCATTGATAACAACTGGAAGTTGCTAACGAGTGATGACAGAATTAGACAGTTAGAGAGTGATAAGCCCAATATAGCCTATAAAAATATGAAATCTTTGAATAGGCTGTTATGTTATGAAGAATCTAATGACAGATCTATTTCATCACAGAGGGCAGGCACTTTTGCCTGCCGCACTTGTAACCAGTGCAAGTATATAGGGGAAGATCAGGCATTCAAACATCCTCACACTGGGTATGTTTATATACTCAGAGGATATGCTGATTGCAGAACTACAGATGAAGTCTATTTAGCGCAATGTCAGGCATGTTTAAAGTTTTATGTTGGTAAAACCAACAGGACATTAAGGGAGCGTATAAGGGAGCACATTTATGCAATACACAAAGAGAATACCACCAATGCTCTAGCTCAACATGTCCTTGACCATGGTCTCAGACATTCTTTTAAGTTCAGAGTATTAGAGATAGTAAAGAGGACCCATAGATTAGGTAATTTTAAAAATAAACTTGAAGAGATAGAGAATAAGTGGATAGTTAGGTTGCAGGCACATAAATATGGTATAAATGACAAAGTCACATTAAAACCATTTTTAGCAGCACGACCACTTAAACATTGATTTTAGCCTGCATTTGTACATATTTGCATGTTTTGTATTATGAAATTAATATTTATACATGTTTTTAGATTTTTGTTAATTTAATACATGGGGTTTTATGAGCATATTTTTATGACAATGTTATTTACTTGTGATTAGCCTTATTGGTATTTTAATTGACTGCAATTAATCCATTCAATTTGTGAACGCCTATCAATTAAGGTGTATTTAAGGAGTTGGCATTTTACAAGCATTTTATGGAAGTCTGATGAAGCGTCATAGGACGTGAAAGCGCTTACTCCCTGGATCCTGTTGTCATTTTCAACAATAAACGGTAAATTTATCACAGATTTTGGATTTATTTCAGCCATTGGTGCACTCTTGGTTTTTTATTGCTTAGTAATGTGTATATAGGTGAAGTATGTGGTACTGTACATCCAGATACCTTAAGACAGCTCAGCCCTGATAACCCCACATTTTGTAGCAGCCTAGGTTTTTTCTGGTGCTCCCCCCAGGACTCAATTATACAGGGCCATATACCACTGTTACATACACCGGGCTCTGCAGTGCATGAGGGCACACATGTATTGTGTAGGTGGCGCCCACACATATATGACCCCAGCCCCACCATATGTGTGGGGTTTACAATGGCAGTGGATTGATGGCAGACATAGCAGTGTGTTATACTCCCAGCCCACTATGGCTCAACCACCGACAACATGACATATGTGCACAGCTTGGTATGTAGGTGATGGACAGAGGCTGGGTATTGCCATACACTACGCAAGCTTCAGGTGTTACAGGATAGTCTGTAACATAACCTTAGTCAGGGAATTGCTGGTATGGATGGCCATAGATCTAGCCATGTACCGGTAACACACAACACACACACACTGCTAGTGTATTATCTGACACAAGGCCTGTGTGGTGGACAGACAAGACATGATAGGCACAGCTCCGGCTGGCATGAGGGTAGGCCCACAGTTGTATGCTATGCAGATGGACTGCATTCCATGGCAAACTAGTATGTACACACACACCCTGTAACACCAGTACTGTACAATGCATAACACAACTCCACTGGCAGTCTGTCTGTACTCCCTGATCCTCCTACAAATATGTGGCTGCCCTGAGTGTGCCGGTACTCCTGTATGGGGTATTGCTACATGCTGTTGGTAGCACTGCTGCCCACACACGGGATGGATGCCCATCACACACGAGAGGTAATGGGACCATGCACACATGATGTGGGGATCAACAGTGGGTGGTTGCCATGACAGTGTTAAATGGGTGCAGTACACGTGTAATCGTATGTATGGCTATCTGGATATGTAAATGCACATATATTCCCACCATAGTTCCTGGACATCAAGTGTAGGCCAACCCCAGCCCGTATGTTCCCAATGTCGTAGTTGCAGGGGATGTCAGCTATCTCTAGCAGTTATACTAGTAGGCTATTGCTACTGTCATTGGGATTGTCTTCACAGACATGGTGTGTGTGGCAGGTCACATCTGCTCATAACATGTGTGCCATTGGTTACTGAACTACATCCAAAGGACATCAGTGTACAGTACTGCTGCTAGCATGCAATGCCACTGTGAACTGCAGTAGAGATACTGGCCAATATATGTGGGGGTCTGACACAGTCTGTACATTCCAGAGGTATACACATGCACCCTTAGTGCTACACATGTGTACCATGCCTCACAATATGGATGTGGATGGCCATGTAGATGGATATAACACATGAAGACAGGTATATAATGTCCATCATAGGTCATGCATTCACACACCCCTGCCTGGCCTGTAATGGTAGGACCACTGGTACAGGGGTGCCATGGCCACATACTACACAATAGGTATTGAAATACATCTGCACTGCATCCCACTGCCCTGTCTGACATACATGACCATTAGGGGAGGTCCGGCAGCAGGACATCTGGCTAGTATCTGCACATGACACCCCACTGGGTAGATACACTCAGCTGCTAGGCATGTCATAATGCACTGTGCAGGCTGCAGGCAGACTGGCTCAACACTGGCCTACACCTCCCAAGGGGGAATGCACATGTACCTGCATATACATCAGGCTCCACAGGCATGTCACAGCACAGGGTAGGATACACCTGTGTGACAGTGCATAGGCTGCAGATGACCCTGCAGATGGTGATTCTCCATCAACATGGAACTGACATGGCAGGTATTGAAACATGTACATCAGCCATATCCACACAAACACTGTGAAAGCAACATTACTCCAAATGCAGTATAGCGGCACTTACAGGCTGTAGTCAGATTAGGCACATCCATCTCCCGTTTGATGCACTGTTTCCACAGTGTATGCTGTTAGAGGTACACCGCAATCCATCTGGGATGCTGTTTGGAACACAACAGATCTAGTTCCTGCTCACTGTGGATGACAAGGGCAAACACCACCATGATGTTCCTGGGTATTGGAGTGTGTTTCCATACAATTGGCGATGGGGACGTTATCACAGCTGTTTCATATGCAATCAGCTAGGGGAGGGCTGCGATTCATGCACAGGCCATCAGCATGAGCATTACTTACATTACACATGCTGCTGTAGGTCTCCATGTCCACCTGAGAGGGGGTTGGGGACACAGACAGAGGTTAATACATATCAGGGAGGGGTGGGAGGGTAAAACTGAGGCATGGTTGTGTCTCACACCTAGCAGCATAGGGTATCAAACCCCTAATGACTATGTAGTGCTAATACAGTTTGCTGCAATTATTGGATGCACCACATGGGTTACCTGTTGTGGAGCACTCAGAACATATATGTGATGGTGAGTGACATCTGCAACAGGGATACAGTAGCTGTATGGTAGGTGACATACACATGCCTGTCAGCATGAACAGGTGCCAGCATCAACACAGCCACACTCTCACAAGGACACACACACATTGACAAGTGGCAGGGCCAGATGTACAACTCATCAGTTGTGGGATTGCCACAGCACATCACTGTGCAGGTATCCCATGCACCACACAGGTCATACAGGGGCTGTATGTGCAAAGGGTATGGGAAGATGTCTGACATCAGACAGCATGCTGTATTATGTCCATGGGGGTTGTAGATAGTATGGATGTGAACATCTGCAGCATGCAACACACACACAAACACACAGGGTGCCACTACTGACATGCATGTGTGCATGTCTGCACAGGTGTGTGGTGTTCGACTGCACCAGATGGCTGTCCACGGCTAGGCAATGGGTGTACCTTGGCATCAGGTCACATGACAATGGTCTGCATTGTGGCTTAGGGATATAGTGTCTGCATTTTCCCACACAGATGGGTATTGTATCTCCCATCTGGTCAGCTGGGTGACTACTGTGTGGGGGCATTGCTGTGCATTGCTTGCCATGTCTGTGTTCCTTCGTTCATGACATGGACTGCATCTGGGATGTGCACACCTCCCACATGCATGTACAGTGACATGTGGAACTGTACCTGGGGTGTCCGGCCCATATTGTGAACACAGATTATCATCAGATGTGCCAGTCCTGCCCACCTGTGGCAGAGCTGGTTATGGCCAGCAGCTTTACCCTGCACCTACATGGTGTGCATGCTATCATCATTCCTTGGTGTCAGTGGCATCTGTCCATATGAGCATGTTGTCAGGCAATGAATTTCCGTTGTGGTCACATGTGATGGCACCACAGCTGGTGCAGTTGTCCACTGGAGAACATGGGGAGGTGCACTGTCTGCAAGTATGTGCATATTGGACAGATGCACTGGGTGTCATGCCCTCTGTGGCCCACTGCTCTCACTCCATAGTTACTATCGGTGGCCAATGTGCAGTGTACTACTCACATATTGGCTGTTACCTAGGCATGTGTGTGTGTATGACACATGGGGTGACAGTGTGCTCTGGGTAATACTGGGGTTGCTAACTGTGATTGCCTGGCCTTGATGTCACATGTCTGGGTATGATTCTGCATCCCAGCCTCTCAGCCATATCACATGCATTATCCCTGTACAGTGGACATTGTGATATATAGTATGGCCACCATATGAGAAAATGCAAAACCCACTCCACATTGGCCACAGGTGTCACACAGTCACAACCACCACTTCACAGGACATGGGTTACAAACACACACGCACACCTGTCATGTTTGGGAGTAGAACCCCTACCTAACTAGTGTATGACACTACAGCACTACGCAGTTATAGTAAGCGCCACGGATAGTACTGGGGTAGTCCTTGCCCAAAAGTGTATTTCACACTGACTGGCATCAGCAGGATTGCCAAAGTAGGGCTTTGAAATGACTGCAATAGATTAGCCTAAAATGCATTGCTCCCTACACAGACACTGACACACACAATACATCCGGAACTGCCATGTGTGGGGATGGAACCCAACCACATGTCAAATTCACACTACAGCAGTACACAGTTACAACATACACTACAGAGATTAAAGGGCTACAGCTCTCCCAGGGGAGTATTTCTAGGTGGGTGACATCAGCAGCCTTGCCAAAGTTGGGCATGTAAAATGTACGGGGTGTGAGTAACCTAAAAGCATTGCTCTCTACACAGTCAGTGAGAGACAGACACACACATGAACAGTGATATACAGTCACACACACAGTTGCCAATTCTGGGGTTAGAACTCCTACCTAACTAGTCTATCAGACTACAGCAGTACGCAGTTATGGGATGTGCCACAGAGATTACTGACCTACAAGTCTCCCAAAGGTGTATTATACATTGGATAACCTCAGCAGGCTTGTCAGGGTACTGCTATGGGGTGGCCAGTGTGTGCATGGCCCATACACCTTTCATGTAGGGGTGACACGCCACAGGCGGCCACACATGGGGTCATATGTCACAGGTGCATGTCTAGGGCAACTAGCTGACTATGTCCCTGTACAGCCATGTTACACAGCTGGCACGTGGACCAAACAGTCTGTGGTACTGACAGGTACTGGTCACTGGTAATTGCAGTGTGTGACATCTGCAACTGATGTGTTTGGGGCCCTTTGGCTGTGTGCTTGGTGAGAAAGGCATGGATGGCTCCTTGTCATGGTCACCCTCTTCCACACATCTATATCTATCTACCTTTGGCGTATTATGGTGTGTTGTCCTTACATATATGTCTGTATTCCTATCCGTTGTGTCTGCAAGGCATGAGTGGTGCATACTGACATGTTTCTGCAGTAACTATTGCAACCACTGGATATGTCTGGTCCACTGGTGTTTGCATACATAGCCTTCATGTGTTTAAGTGTGTGAGCATGCCCAATATGACCTTTAAGTATGTTGATGACTGACATTGCCTTTATTTCTCTACGTGTGTGAGCATGCCTAGTAAGGCCGTCTGTTATGCATGTGTGGAGCATGTCCGGTGGTTTGTACTGCACAGCTGACCTTTGTGTTGTACACCGACTAGCATGCTGTATCTGCAGGGTATCCACCAATCATTTGGCATTGACTGTTGCAACATGCCTGCATAGTGGGGGTAAACATGACTATTTCAATGTTTCTACACAGGATTGGGGGGGCACACCTGACTGTTACTGTATTTCTATGTGAGGTGGGGGGGCACACCTGACAGTTGTACACATTTGCTAGGACTGTGCTGGTATGTCCTGTAGTCTGATTCTGTCAGTGGTCTTACCCATCATGCTGGCTACACCTGTCCTGCTGGCTGTGACTGTTGTTGGGTATGTGACTCCCCCGCCCCCCCCCTCCGACTGGCATGTGTAAGTCACTTATCCTGTGGGTGTCCCAGTATTGTGGGTGGTGCTGCAGGGCTGCCTATGTCGGTTGCACATAGTACACTGCCTACACATGGTTAGGCACAGGTAGTGCAATGTTTGGCATCCCTTTTACTGTATGTGGGAGTCAGAGAGAGGTGCTATTCCCTGGGTCCCTCCCTTGTCAGTGTATGTGCTATGCGTTGCCTCTTTGCCAGGGCTAGGGCATACTGGGCATGCCTCCTTCTGCCTACTGGGGCAGGCTCAGGTTGTTTCTCCTCCTAGTCACTCTGTGCCTGTGCAGGCCTTGGCGTTGGTAGGGGGGCTATATGGCCCTGCCCCTTGCTGCTCCTGCTGCAGCTGTTTCTGCAGGATCATATTGTGCAGCATGGCACATACCATAACAATTTGGGTACATGTAGTTGGTGAGTACTGCAAGGCTCCATTGGATGTGTCCAGGCACCGGAACTATGACTTGAGCATCCCAGACACATGCATAATTATGATTCCTGTTTGTGCATGTGCCTCATTATGGAGTTCTTGTTTGGGTGTGTGTGCATTTCTGATGGGTGTCATCAGCCACGGCTCCAGTGTGTATACAGCATCCCCCACTAGGTGACCATGTGGGATGTCCCCATTGGCAAATTTCCGGTACTACTGTGTCAGATGCCTTATGTGGGAATCGTGATAACTTCCAGGGCAGCCAGCACACACATTCAGTATTATGCCCTGTGCATCACACATGACCTGGCAGTTGATGGAGGGGAAGCCCTTGTGGTTGATGTAGACCCTACCCTGCTCACTGGGTGGTGTTTTGTTGCATATGTGCATGCAGTCTATTGCACCCACTACCTCAGGTTATTCCGCTATTTGGTGGAAGAGACGCATACTGCTGACCAACGCCTCACAGGTGAGGGGTGAATATACATGCTCACCGACATGTGCTGCCATGGCATCCAGGAAATGGTGGAGTACCCTGGATGGTGATGCCTGTGAGATCCCCATCATATCCCCAGTTGGCCTTTGGAAGGTATCTGTAGCTAGTATTCTTAGGCTTACACATACCTTCGTTTCCACTGGGATGGGTTCCCCTCTGTTAGTTCTGTGTGTCAGGTGTGGCCGCACAGCTCAACAATCTGCTGTAGGAGGTCCCTGTCCACCCTATAGCACTCCACTATCTCCAGCTCATGTAGCCCTTGGTAGGTTACCCTGGGTCTGTACACTCTTCTCCATCTCCTCACTGTGGGTTGGTCGGCAGCATTCCCATCCTCGCCACCCTCAGCCTCTTCCACAAGTTGTATGATAGCTATTGCAGCCCCTAACATTTTGCTGTTGTGATTGTTAAATGTTCCCTGCTTGTTTACACCGGTGGTTTAGGGTGTGGGAAAAAACAGAGAGGTAGGTGTTTGCATATTTTATAGTGGCATTCTGGGCTGGGCTGGGCTGGTCTGCTGCCTGTGTAATTGGCTGGTTCTGATCCGTTTCACCTGGCAGCGAACCTCGTACCCCTTGATTAACTTCCTACTGCTGCTTTCCCTTCCCATTGCCCTTCTGATTCATCCCGGGGGAACGCCGCGCAATCGGTGTACTGCAATGTGCACACTGCTGCTATTTCCTTGGTTCACTTCCTTTATCTTCCTGTAGATCTCATTGCGCCGCATGCACACCCACTTACATTGTGTCATACATGCTGGGCAGGTTTAGACACACCTCCTGGCTTTGCTGTGCTAAGCTGGATGCAACCCCAAGCCACAGGGCTCCAATCCGCTGACAGTATGCCTGACACTCCCACACATGATGCCGCCTACCTCCTAGTCTTGCACTCAGCTATTCATACTCATACACTGTTTGGACCTGCCTCACATGCTGGGGAAAACCGGGATTCACTATCCTTCCCCCTCATTTGCATAGTATTGCCTGCTAATGCATAGTTACATGTGTCACACTGTGCCTCTCCCCTTAGCAACCACTACTCACTGGCCAGGTTGTCTTTTGCCTGCCATTGACTTGCATGGCAGAATACTGATTTTAGTTTATTTTCTTATTTCCCCACCGGTCCTGTTTGCGTGCCTCTGCCCTATGCTTCAACGGACATGATCGGCGGACATATCATAAAAGTTGTATTTTGTACATTTGGCATTGTTTGCAATGCCAATGGCCTTCTACTTAGCCACTGGCATGCTTCCTCAATGCTATGCAGCCTTTATATGGAGCTGTCATAGCTGTGTTTTACAGTTTGAGGTACCGTACTCGGTTACTAACCGAGTACATTTCTACATATTACACTAGTCCTGCACACCCTGATGCCTGCTTCCTGGATGGCAAATTTACCTAATTTGCATGGTATTCACCTGCAAATGGGGTGATTTGCATACGGAGGCTGGGGACATGCAGCACTAGTGCTACAGTGCTCACGCACGTCAGACATGCACGTACGTGGATCGCTCGGCCGCCATATTGGCAAAATTTCATCTAACACTAATCATGTATGCCGTGCAAGCTTTTGAAAATCCGGGGGAATGTTTATAAATTTTGTTATTGAATAAATCTTAGATCCCACTGCATCAACAATAGGTCTAAGGGAAAGCTTTCTAAAACATTTGTTGATCTTGAGGATGTCAACTATAGAGGGGACCCTTGATTTAAACACTTTGATATATTCAAATTTGACATCATTAATTAGCCCTTATGTAACTAAATCAAATAACAGATCAATTTTACTGTCGGCTATATGAATTTCATTACATGGCACTTCTTCATGGGAATCAGAATATAACAAATTAACCATTTTAAATACATAATTAATTTGATTCATTACAAGTAATCTACCTCCTTTATCAGATTTCATTAATCTAATGTTCTTAAAAGACACAATAACACTCAATAATTCATGCTTATCATTGCTTAAACTGAAGCACCTATAATGACTCTTGTTGGCTAAAATCAATCTAATATCATATTCACATATTCTTCAAACTGATGAACAACAGGGTGAGGAGGTTGGTTGAACAAGCTAAACTTCTTAATATCACTTGACATGATAAAATTGTCAATATCTGCTCCACCAAATCATTGGGTTAAATTGAATTACCTGGTAAATGATTTTCAGTCTATAAGTGCACCAGATAACTGTGCCCTTTTTCCAGATGCAAAAGTATAACCATGTTGGAAAAGACTGGCCTGCAGAGTACTAACAAAAAATTGCTGTCATTAAAAATAGTAAAATAATTTTCATCATTTAAAATAATTACCAGTTTAGTTACCTCATGGTTGCCTAATTTCCCCCACAAGCTCTCCCCCTCTTTTTCTGGTCCCATTGATTTGATTGCTAATTCCGGTTCTGATAATTTATATTGTTTTGTACTTGGTTCCTCATTCATTCTGATTGGCATAGTGCAGGGAAATCCAAAGGGGCTTCTTCATAATTGCCTGAAAACAGTGGTGGATTACTGGATCCTGTATCATCTGAAAGAGTGAGTCATTATGTCTGCTGAGCTTGTTATAATGCTTCTGGTTGGCTGGAGGGGTATAGGCTCACTTTTATTAAAAAATATTCCCTTTTATCTCTCTCTCCTTCATTTCTTCTCTTTCCTAATATGAATTCCCTTAAACATTGGTTCCACTTTTCATAAAAATATTTTTATAGTGTAGTTCATACATAACAAATCTTGTATAATATTATTCTAAAGTGTAAGAATCTCTGCGAATTTCTCCATATCCCAGTTATTAGCCTTCATCAAAGTCTCCATTAGTTCACATCTGTGATTATCAAATATTCAGAGAAGTCGTTAATGTAATTCACTACCTTTAACTTACCACATGGGGTGTTTCCATCACTGAAGTGCTTTAGGAACTCTCCCTACCACAATACACTCTCAGAAATACATATTCTGAAGCTGCAATTTCCAACACTTCTGCAGCTTGTTCTCAAATGTTAATAACTGTTGTTCCACTGACTTATTTTTGGCATCATAGGAGCTATTGCCAAACTTCAGCTTCTCTTTAAACCAGTCTTGAATTTAAACTATTGTTTCACTTAGAGAAATCCTTTGTGATAGCATTACAGCCAGTATTGCCCTGGGTGTCATCATCCACCACATTCCCTTTTGGTGTACAGTGCCCAGGAGTAATAATACTTAGCAATGCTTATGTATTACATAGATCCTGTTAAGTGCCCAATTGGTGATTCATATCAGAACTATTTCAGCTGGTATTATCAGGAAGTAATTGTGATAATTGATTAATCATTTTACTTTTATTTATTTCAGGAAATGATAGTATGTGTATCTGTTGTTCTGAGGGAGTCCTAGAAACTTAAGGAACAAAAGTACTTAACAATTTTAGTAAACTAGGTTTTAATAAGATATCTAGTACAGTTTTAAGTTACCAGTATTGAACACTAAACAAGACATGGTCAACGGAAGTGGTAGACATACTGTGCCACCTTTGGGGTCAGCGGATAAAGTGCAGAAAATGGAGGCAATTTTGTCCACAAAAAATCGAGCAACAAAGTCATTCATATTCAGTACCAGATAAAACTTTTCCAGTTGTCAGGTTGTCAAGTTGGGCTGCACAGCCTCTCCACCACCTGAATGAGAAAAGGTGGTCGATAAGCCACTAAAGAGATTTCTGACTTTTTGTGGGAACTCTCCACTTAATAGCTGGCACAGTATTCATCAAGCTCAGTCACTGCAACATCTTGCTAATTACCAGTAATGTTCCAAACTGTGCCCAGCTCTACATATGATGTAAAGAGAATGTGCAAACTCCTTGTACTGACAAGGCAGGCATGACCTCCCTCCAGGGAGTCTAAAGTTTGAGGCAGAGAGATTTATTATACTCTTCCACTAGGACAGCCACAGAATCAGCACCACCCTCTGATATGAACTGAAGGTGTACATTAGAAAACAGGTCATCACTGACAACTAGGATAGCCACATGAATCAGCACCACTCTCTGAGATGAACTGAAGGTCAACATTAGAAAACAGTTCAGCACTGACCACTAGGATATCCACAGAATCAGCACCACTCCCTGAAATGAACTGAAGGTGAACATTAGAAACAGGTCAGCACTGACCACTAGGACAGCCACAGAATCAGCACCACTCCCTGAAATGAACTGAAGGGTTACATTGGAAAACAGGTCAGCACCGACCACTAGGACAGCCACAGAATCAGCACCACTCTCTGAAATTAACTGAATGTGTACATTAGAAAAACAGGTCAGCACTGACATGATTAATATTGTAATCTACCCTCAGTTAAAGATCAGAGGGACTACAATATGGTAAGATCAATTCAAACTGATCTAAGATATCATCTGTTCCACTACCAGGTTCATGGTTTCCACGTCCATTAGAAAAAAACAAATACAGTGTATTACTGAGTTTACGTGTTGCAGATATAATAATCTAAACAAGCTCTAAATCTTTCATATTACAATTGAATTCATAAGCAAGCAAATATGTTTCATCATTGACCCAGACATTAAAGTGACTCAGCACAAAAAGATGCTGATGACCCAAGACTGAGTCGATGAGGAAATTAGTGAGCTCCTGGAGGAATGTCTTCAAACTACCTCATAGAAAGTAGAGGAGAAGAAACCTACAGTTTACTTTTGCAGCAGGACATGTTCAAAAGAAGTGGTCTCCCTAGTGTCCACTGCGGTTAGCCTAAGTTTGTTATTACTAAAAACAGCAATCCCACCCCTGATCCTAATCCTCCTAAGGCAATGTATAAATAAGATTCCTGGTGGAATTATGGCAACTAGGTGATTACCAAAGTTCTCATCCAGTCACAGACCTCAGTTATAAAAGCAAGGTCAACATTACGCAATAAATCAGAAATAATACTTGCATTGACCTCATATTAGAATACAGAACTAAGAGGGAGTCAAAAGAGAGGGTAACATTAGTAGGCATGAGCTCTGATTGTTGCTCTCTAGGAAGCTGTGACAGTTCGTCTACCTCAGTACTGGTATGCATTCAGAAATATCTTCTAATGATCCGCTAAAGTCACTACTCCTAATGCTTTTGCAACAGGTGAAAGCATCTTCAAAGATGAAAAGTAGGTGTAGGCAATCTAGGTAAAATAAAGAAGCATAAAGCCAACAGAAGGGTATAAAATCAGCCAAAAAAATAAATTAAAAAGAAGAAAAGTGTGTGGTTGTTAATAAAATCAGTATGAACAAATGCAGTGGCAAAATAAAGAAAACATGTCAGTCTCAATCAAAATTCACTATGACAATAAACAGGACTCAGGGAACATAACAGTCTCTGATAAAATTAACTATGAAAATAAAACAACTTAGCAGTCTGATTATGTTCACTGAAAGTTAAACAACATGAAAAAAAAAACAATTTCATGCAGTAATAGTCTGGACAATTGAATAAGTAATGGCTCTTAAAATAAGCCTGGCGTAAATTACAGGTAATGGTGAATGAGTATAAAAATTGCAGCAATGCAATTAAATAGAACACATGTATAACCCAAGTCAAAACTGTCCCAAGACTCAGTAGAAAAAAAGACTAAATTAAAGTGCAGCCTTTTGATAAATGAAACTCTTGACAGAAGAAACAAATCAGTGCTCAGAAAGGAGTGTTCCACTCTCTAAATCACTCTTCTGTTGTCAAGACACTGGAAATAATTCCAATGAGACAACAATGGCAGATGCAGAGAGGAAAGAAAAAAAAACTTAAGGAGTAGATCCTGAATACATCGTACACTAAAGGTCAGGATTAGTCCTCCCTGAATATCACCTGCCTCATGCAAAAAATGTAACTTTTCTTTCTCAGATATTCTTCTGGAGAGAAGCTGTCAATGGACTAGGCAACTGTTCCAAACAGATTGGTACAAGCCCTAAGGTTCTAAATCCTCCTCCAGTCTTTAGCCAAATATTTTCTTTACATAAAATATCTGGTCATAAAGAATTCTACCAACTTTACCAACAACTGTTAATCAACCCAAACTGATCCTCGTGCCCTAAGACTTAGTAAGAATACTGGACAGACGGGTCTACATTATGATGCCAAAAAACCTTTACTGTGAACACCACTTCGTCAACACGTATTCAGCGAAATTGCCTTCTGCAATTCACTGAATACTTAAAGAGCAAACAAATACTTGCCCTGCAACCGAACGGAACTAAATCTAGCTCAACCAAACCCCCATCCACGTGGGTTGTAGTTGGCCAACCACGTCTTTGCCCTGTAAGTATTCAGCGAATCGTGGAAGTGAATTTTGCTGAATACGTGTCAATGATGTGTTTGCTGTAAAGGTTTTACGGCAATATAATATAGACCCGGACAGACAACACCTTTCACTCCTCCCCCCTCCTGTCTTCAGTAGCTGGTGTATAACTCATTCTTAGTAGGTAAAATATATGCTTAAAACTCCTAAAGATAAAGGTGCCCACATCAATCCAACTGTGGTAAGTGTTAAACTCTTCACATTTAACCACAGATCACCACTGACCTCCACTGCCACCAGTAGCTAGTTCCTAATTGGAAAGCTGGAAAAAGCCTTGTTCAGCTATTTAATTAAACTAATGGTTCAGACTTCAGTTTTAACTTCAGCAGATAACCCAGAGAAGCAGCAATGGATGGTGTTGATTGTGTAGAGTGAACAAAAAAGTAGAAAACAAAACCAAAGCTAAACAACAACGACAAACACACTGTGTTTAGCTAGGCAGCCAGCATTGCTGCCATTAACTTTGGAAGATCCTTATGTAATGCATTTGTGTCATTTCTTGTACTTTTCATTTTTTCATTTTCTGATACCAAAGTTATCCTGTTTAGGATTGGAGAGGAGTTGGAATCTGACCAAAAAAAGCAGTGAGAATAAAGCAAAGAACCAGTCCTGTCACTGGGGAGTTGGAACCTATACATAAAAACAATGAATATAAAACAAAGACCCAATCCTGGTAATAGGGGAAACAGAATATCATAAAAAGCAATGAGCATAAGACATACTGCAACTCTTGGTATGGGAACTGGAACCTCCCCTGAGAGCAGTGAACATAAGGCAGAAAAACCTTTCTTGTCATATGGAAGTTGGAACTTATCCTAAAAGCACTGAGTAGGCAGGAGACCAGTCCTAGATGATGAACACACTTAGACACATATATCAGATATATTTATGGTCAGCTTGAATGACATATACCTATGGGCAGTTTACAAGGACCTCCAGTTCACCTATTGGCATATCTTTAGATGCTGGATGAAATAGTACACCCCTGCAAAAACCCATATGGATACAAGAAAGGGACCCCCTTTACAACATCAAACACTCACATTATCGAATCTGACTTCATCAAACCCACTTCATCGATTCTTCATTATATCAAACTCCTGAAACAGTGAAAACAAACCCTGGAAAAGGAACCACTTGGCCACCATGGGGGCTCTTCCCTTCCTCTACTGTAGTGCGATCTTGGAGTTGGTCAATTTAGTTGGGGGGGGGTTGTTTTGCTGTTTGTTGTTTTGTCCTGGTGGCCGAGTGGTTCCTTTCCCTGGGTTCGTTTTTGTTGTTCCGGGACTTCAGTATAATGAAAATTCAATAAAGTGGGTTCTATGAAGTTGGATTCGATAAGGTGAGTATTCAGTGTTTTGAAGTAGACCCACAAGAAGGAAATACATACGCCACACTTAAGGCACCCAAGCCAGGAACCAAACTAGAGGATAAAGCACTGTGAAGCAATAATTCTAACCTGTATACCATTCTGCCACCAAATTCTGAAGTTATATACTTCAAATTACCCATTTTGGGGGGAGGCAGATAAATTTATATAACTTTTCTTGTACATCCATAAGCTTATTATTGTTTCTTTCATGGTCTCAAAGGTCTATTAAACCTATTCTCCAATAGTACATATTATACATATTTTTGTATTACTAAGTACTGCCTGTTAGGTACAACCAAAAACAATTGTCTGCATCCAAAACAAACAAACAACTGTACTTATTATTCCACTCCAGCAAATAAAATAATTTCTCCAGCTTAAACATATAGTCAGTTATGAGAACCATACAGCCAGAATCATTCCATGTTCATAGGTTCATAGGTGTTTACTAGGTTAATGACCACAAGGGCCTTTTTAAGCCTAGCCATATATCCCAAATCTTTGACAAGTTCTAATACTCTTGATAAATGTAAGCAGGGGCCTGGGAGATGAACCATTTACAGATTGCCTGTGTCCATTAAAGACATAGATGCCAAACCAGGGATGAATTTTTGGTTCCCCATCCAACTGTGCAAGTTGCACTTGAAATGAGTTAGGGAGGAACTCTGCTTCACGTGGTGAGAAGCCTGTTCCACAGAAGGGCAATCTCTGCGATACATACCTGTTTCTCCAGCAGGTTCTATTTATATCTCAGGCAAGGTTTAAGTCTTTCGAATGGGTAATTCTGGTGCCGTTTATTTTGCAGATATGCAGGAAGTCCATCAGGATGGGGTCTGACAATGCCCTATATGCCAGGCATAGATCTCCCCTCAACAGCCTGTAGGAGACAGAATACAGGGATAGGGTTTTGAGGCGGTCTGCATAAGGCATTTTACTTATGCCTGTTTTAGTGACAAACCTGTATGGACATTCAATTTGTTGGGTATGCCTGGTTAGGTACATACCAAAGGGGGCACTGTACTCAATGATCTGATGAATGTTGAATACGGTGGAACAATAACTTCCTTGGACTTAGATGTCATACCTTTGTTTATAAGTTGCACAACATAGAATGATTTTCTCACTACTGTAGACACGTGATGGTCAAATGCTAGATTATTATCTATGTGCATCTCCCTAAGTCCCTGACTACTGGATCGACTCTAAGGGGTGCGCAATCAATATGATAGTTACCAGGGATGGATAACTTCCCAAAGGATACTATTATGCATGTCTTGGCATTTAGTTTTAGTCCACGGCTCTGACACGAGTTGTTTGTCTGTGTCAGCCCCTCCTGGAGAACATTTGTGTCAGTGTGGGATTCAATGACAGTTCCTAATTTGCAATCATATGTAAATTTAGTTAGCCAGAGACCACTGACATTGGCTTTGACTTCTAAGAAGTAAATGGCAAAAAGCTGCGGTCCAAGGACTGATCCCTGAGGGACTCCACTTGTGACTGGCCTCTTTGTAGAGATGGACTCCCCAATTCTAACTTCCTGGGTCCTGTCTGTGAGCTAGTCGGCTATCCACCGGGTGACATACGAGTTTGTACCTAACCTCTTCAGTTTCTCAACAATGCCTGAGTGGGGTATTCTGTCAAGTGCCTTGGCCAGATCAAGGTAGGCAGTGTGAACCATTTCTCCTCATCCATTGCTTTGGTTACCTTCTCAAAGAAGTCCACCTGGTTGAGTAGGCATGATCTGCCCTTGACAACACCAAACTGGGTTAGTTCCAGTGTCTGGAGGGTTACTATATCTCTACTGATCATCTCCATGATAATTCTTTCCATGGATTTACATATAAGACTAGTGATGCATGGGTCTGTAGAAGACCCACCTTTGTGCAGAGGGACGACTATTTCCATTCTCCATTCATAAGGTACGAAGCCTGTTTGCAGGCTACAGTTAAATAGTAATTCAAGAGGCCCTGATAGGTCATGTTTCATGCTATTTAGAAGGCATACTGGGATATTGTCTGGGCCCACAGATGCAGTGTTCTTGGTCTTAGAGAGAGCATTAAGGACCTGTTCCCTAGTGATAGAAGGAGGAGTTATATTTGATGGTATTTCTTTATGGAAGGTTGAGGGGAGAGAGGGGTAAAGCTGGAGCTAAATTTATCAGCCATGGGGGGGGGGGGGGTTGCTATATCTTCTGGCTCAGTACAAGTGGCTCCATTTACAATGAGCTCTGCATGCAATTCTGTATTGCCTTTGAAGTTGTGGACATAACTAAAGAATGCTTTGCAGTTGTCCTTGGCCTGGGAGGCCAAACTTACTACAGATTTGGCCTTGTAAACTTTATTTGTTCTCTGAGTTGTTTGTTTAGTTTGATGAGACTGCTTTTATCTTGCTGGGTTCTCCACCTCCATTTTTTTGCCATGAGCACAGCACAGAAGCAATCCCATTCAAGAGATGTTTGCACTTAACCATCTCAGCAAACTCTAGGAAAACTAAAATAAATATTAATGTAATGTGTGGGCCTGAAGAGTCCCTTTTAGCTTTTGAAACTGTTGAAAATTATAGAAGTGATGTTTTCCTTAAATTAGACAACACAAAGTATGTTTCATTTTCAGGACAACTGGTGAACGAGTGTGCACTGTGCAGACATTTTAATGGTACTAGTAAACTAACAAACTTCCAATTAAAGCTATATGCAGACAATACAGCAACTGTGTGCCATTCCATACAAGCTAAAATGCAGGAAAATAACATAAAAACTAAAAGTCAAAAACATCATAAAAAGAGAAATTCAGCTCCTGTCACCATAGTTTATTAAGTTGTTAAATTGTGGTGGCAAACAGAGCTATCTTCAAAAAGAGACACATAACTCACTATAGCTGATATTATTTTAGATCTGAACTCTATGAAGGTATTTATCAAGCTAGACCTCAAATCAGGATGCCATTGATTAGATGTCCATCCCAAAAGCAGGAATACTCCAGTGTTTACTGCACATCTGAGATTAGGAAGGCATAAAAGACTATTTGTGGGGACAAATTCAACTGCATATGTTTTTCAGAACACAACACAGCAATTATTACAAATAGACAAGGTCACGAATTAAGTGATAGCTGAGATGTATTCACAAAACACAAAGAACACATGATTCAGGTTTAAAAGCTCAGATGCTTGTGGATAATGGAACAGCACTCAGAAAAGGATGTGAAGTTAACAAGGGCGTATCAGAATTTTATTTTTGTTTTATTTTGTTTAGTGGGAAAGACCGACTTGGAACAAAGCCAATTTTCAGGGAGGCCCTGGGAGAAATGCTCCAGGCACATGTCTTTGTAATATGGGAGGAAACTGGAGCACCCGGAGAAAACCCACATGAATGCAGGGAGGACATGCAGAAGGCACCCCAGCAGAGAATTGGACTGGAGAAACTCTTGCTGTGAGGCGACAATGCAAACACTGCACCACTGCGTTATAATTTTGTATTCACACACAACACCATTTTTCCTGACCCCAATAAGTTAGAAGCTATTTATTAAACCCCTTCCTCCCTCTCTCTCTAAAAAAAAAAAAAAAAAAAAAAAAAAAGTATATATATATATATATATATATGTATATACATATTTTTTTTTTTTTTTGTTAACAGAGCATGATCAAGTCTTGCAAAGGTTAAAAGACTACGCTGCATTAGATTAAGTTTCATGTTATCTTGATCACAGAGCCTTTCCTTGATCATAGCAAGTAGATTTAGCCAGTAGTAGAGTTTTTATGTTATTAGACCAATGATGTTTATACTGACTGTTGGTTTATTTTTCATTTATTTACAATTTGTTGAAAGAGTTAACGCCACTAGACCAACAGCCTCATTTTAGAGGACACCTGAGGTGGTATTCATACTTACTAGTGAAAATTTGATCAGGACACTAGGGAACCTCCCCTACTCTGTTACTGTAATTGCTACGTCTACCATCAGCCATTATGAGTGTCATCTCCATCCCAGCACAGTGGCAGCTGGGAGGATGGAGTGTGCACTGTGGAAACCAGAAGTAATGGAGCAGAGGTGACTGCCGGCCTGAGAGATGGTGTGGACGTGGATTTGGAGATTATTTTTTAACAATGTTTATTTGCAGAATCAAAAAGTGGCACAGAGGAGTGTTTCCTTATAATCCTCCAATTGTGAGGGTTGCAGGATGATATGTAGAATGAAATGATAAATCGGCGTGAACCTGAGAATGGCAGTAAAGTGTCATGGGGAGATATAATGGGGAAGATAAGGAAGGAGGAGACAGCAGAAATTGTGGAGGAGAACAAGAAAAAAAGAAGAAAACAGTTACAGAGACAGTGAGTAATGCACTGAAAAAGAAGAAAGATGAATCGGAGAACAAAAAGTGGTGAGACTGCAAAATAAATGTGAAGTGTCATCAAACACATGAGATATGGGACAATATTATTTTGCCTCTGGGTGTTAAAATGTAAGAGGTAAGAGCATGTATTCTTAAAATAAAGAAACTTTTTGTGACCATTAGTTTAGAGACTGTGAAAAGCATGGAAAATTTTATACTGAGTTTGAGAAAATGAAAAATGAAAATCCATGGAATGAATATGTGATAAAGACTCCTTTTAGAGAACTGAAGAAAAAGTTACATATACAATTCTATACTGAGATAGAAAGAAAAACTATAAAAAGACATTTGAGGACACTTGTAAAGAAATGTTGGACATTGTAAAGATATATGATGTCAGGGGTTTATAGACTGGGGGATGGGACAGAAATATAATTCTGAAACTGGAAAGTGATAAGATTATACATATGCCAAGTGTGTTAAATGTTAAAGGTAATCAAGGTTTGGTAGAGTATTGGGGGCAAATAAGAACATGTTATTTATGTGGAAAAAAGGGGCAGTTTGTGAATACTTTTGAAAAAAGAAGGTGTTACATTAGAGAGAAAATGGGGCATGAGGTAAAAGAACTGTGAGTTGGAGTGTTATAAATGTAAACAAAAACAACATTTAGCAATGGATTGTAAAGAAATAGAAAAAGAAATTGAAAAGAAAATTGAAGAAAGTAAAGATGCTGAAAAAGAAAAGGGTAAGATAAAACAAATGAAATAAGTGATAAAAGAGAAGGAGTTTAGTGAAAAAGAACCAGATAGAGATGTGGAAGAAATTTCAGAATTTAATGATGAAGAAATTGGACGGTAGTTAAAAATAAAACTTCTAAAAGCCAAAAGAGTTAAAGATAGAAAAAGAAAGTTCAAAGGTTTAAATGTAAAGGATAGGAAGAAAAGGAATGGATTAAATGAAGAAAGGAAGAGAGAGGAGAAAAAAAATACTTGACAAATTGAAAAATAGAGGAAGGCATAATCTAAGAGTACTATCAATAAATGTAAATAGCGTTATAATGTGACAAAGAGAATATAAATAATAGAATGGTGTAATAATTGTGACATGAATATAATTGTATAGAAAGACATAATATTTATAACAAAAGAAATAAGATTGTAGGGAATTTATGCAGTGAACATATAATATGGAATTTAGGAAGTGAATGTTGTTCTGGGTTGCAGGTTAATGAAAAAGAACAATTAAGATATCAGACAAGATTTTAATTAGAATGGGTAGATTAATTGTTATGGATTGTTATGGAGATTAGATGTCAAGAAAAAGTCTATAGAACTGTAGTGTTTATGCTCACATAATAGTTAAAGAAAGAGAACATTTCTTTCAACAAATATTAGATTGTGTTATAGTGAACATGAATATAATAAAAACAGTCTCCGGGATTCATGAAGCTTGCGCCAGGTGCAGGTGTAGTGTCAGCAATCTAACACCAAATATGGCCGCTGAGCGATTCAGGTACGAGCTGTTTCCATGTGCACTACTTACGTACACCATGCCCGCACAGCTCCCGGCGCATGTATGCTAATCACCCCATGTGCAGCAGCGTAGCATGCAAATGAAGGTATATGGCGATTCAGGAAGTGGTGCAGGTGTAGTGTAAGCATGCAGAAATGTAAACCGAAAAAAACGGTTTACATTTTTCAAACATAAAATCAGAGCCATGACAGTGGACCAAACTCACGTATTATACTGTTAATACATGCCAATGGCTAAATATATAGCCATTGGCATAAAACAACATGCACAAAATATGAAAAAGAACATTTAATATTATGCCCACAGTAATGCGAAGTTAAAGCACAGGGCATCAGTGTGCAAAGGGGATGGCAAGGAATATACAAAAATATTGAATAAAACTGCAATGAAACACATATCACGATTTCCCCATAATAGTCAATGGCAGGCATGCTACACCATACTTATGGCACAAGGGTTGCTAAGGGGCAGTGACAGTGTTATGCGCAGTAGCTAGGAATTAGTAGGCAATACCATGCAAATGAGAGGAGTAATATTGAATTGCAGATTTCCTGCTGGTGTAAGGATGCACAAAACAGCGTAGGGGTATAACACTGAGGTGAGCCCTTGAGATAAAAATGACATCAAGAGAGAGGTGTGTCGCCATTGCTGTAAGCACATTGGAGCATTGCTAACCCGGTTTGCCTGTTGCTAAGCAAAGCTGCAAGATAGGGTTGAAGTAGCCATAGCTTGGCTTAGCTGAGAGCACACAAGGTAACCGAATGTGCATGTGAATGTGGATGAAAACACGCTGTAAACCTGGTAAACGGCTGTGTGAGGCGCGCACCAGAGTGGAAACAGGAAGGATATGGGAAAAAGATAAGGAAATGCTGCAGCATGGAAATAGGAGTACAAATGAGGAATTAACACCTAGGAACCCACAGTGGGCCATTGACAACAGCTAACAAGGCTGCTAGCAGCTACCTGCAGAACAGGAAAGGGGAGGTGCCGTACTGCAAAGAAAACAGAACTGTCACAGCAGAACAAAGCAAAATTGCAGTAGAACAGCTACAAAACACATTTCGCAACACATTCCTGGGTAGGGAAAGTACAAAACAAGAAAGCCGGCAGCTGGATGCATGCCTGTCAATGGGAGGGGATTCAGGTTGAAAAGTGAAATAAAGGGCAACAGATTAATTACAGCAGGCAAACATAATTTAACACCAAAGGCCCCACAATTGCAGCACTCACTGTAAAACTGATAATTAAGATACCCTGCAGCTGGGTTTGCACATACACACCCAATGACATCAGCAGCATCCAAAGCACAATAGTATAAAGTGTGAAAGCACCTCACACACACTTGTGTATTCCCAAACACTCTGAACCATCGGTGTAAACAGACAGGGAACTTTTAAAATCTACATGGTAGGGGCTGCCATAGCTTTGATTCATCAGCATGTGTTGGAGACTGAAGGTGGTGTGGAGGATGATGCTGACAACCACCTCAGGCACCGAAGGAGGAGATGAGTGTTCAGACCAAGGGTAACCTATCAGGGGCTAAATGATCTGGAGATAGTAGAACGTTACAGGGTGGACAGGGACACCATACAGCAACTTGTTGAGCTGTGCTGGCCACACCTCAGTGCGAGAAATAACAGAGGGGAACCCATCCCAGTGGATACAAAGGTATGTGTAAGCTTGAGAATACTAGCCACAGGTACCTTCCAAAGGCCAGCTGGGGATATCCTGGGGGTCTCACAGGCATCAGCATCTAGAGTACTCCACTAGTTCCTGGATGCCATGCTACCACATGCCAATGAGCACATATACTTCCTCCGAATGCAGGAGGAGTTGGTCAGCAATATGTGTCTCTTCCACCATGTGGCAGAATACCCGCAGGTACTGGGTGCAATAGACTGCATGCACATACACATCAAGTCACCACCCAGTGAGCAGGGTAGGTGCTGCATAAACCACAAGGGATACCCCTCCATCAACTGCCAGGTCATGTGCAATGCCCAGGGCATTATCATGGATGTGTGTGCTTGCAGCCCTGGAAGTTATCACAACTCCCACATCTGGCATGCCTCACAGCTGTATCAGCCAGAGGGGACATCCCATATGGCCATCTGGTGGGGGATGCTGGCTATGCACTGGAACTGTGGATGATGACTCCCATCAGAAATGCACATACACCCATGCAAGAATGCCATAATGAGGCACACGCACAAACTAGAATCATCATAGAGCATGTGTTTGGGATGCTGAAATCACAGTTTCATTGCTTGGACATATCTGGTGTAGCTTTGCAGTACTCTCCAGGCACGTGTGCCCACATCTTCATAGTATGTGCCATGCTACACAATATGATCCTGCGGAAACAGCTGCAGCAGGGACAGAATGGTGAAGGCCCTCACAGCCCACCACCATTGCCAAGGGCCCCACAGGCACAGAGGTACTCAGACCATGAACACCCTGAGCCAGCCCCAGTAGGCAGATGGAGGCGTGCCCAGTATGCCCATGCCTTGGCAAAGAGGGAATGTATAGCACACACACTGACAGTGTAGGCACCTATGGACTGACATCCTTCTCCACCTGCACACACAGTAAGCATGAATGGCACACACACAAGACCACCTTTAAATTGTCATGTATAGGTGGTCTACTGTGTACATCCTACAGAGGCAGCCCTCAACTATTGCACACACAACCGCTATTGGCACAAGGTAAGTCAACACCTGAACAGTAAATTAAGCTATCAGCATGTGCTGATACTGTATGTATAGGTTCATAGGTACATAGGTAGGTATGTGGCTAACTGCCCGAGGCCATTCATACGCCTAGCCAAAATGTGTCAGCTGTCGCCACGCCATTGATTAACTAACTGTCCCTCTGTGGAGCAGAGCCAATTGTGGGATCCCTGGGGTGTACCCACTGTTCCCCATCCAGTCTGCTAGGTGTCCCTGGAGTCTTAGTGAGGGGCTCCATATAATGTAATCAGGGATGTAGTTCCAAAGCATGGGGAGTACCTGTGACAGGAATCTGTCACTCCAACATCTTCCAGTTATAGTTGTGGCAAGGTTTAGCTCATTACAGTGTGTGGCTCACTGTGACATGGATTTCCATAGGTGGAGCATATCCATTAAGCCTGACTTGGACATGTCTTTGTTGGGCAGCAAAGATCATCTCTGAGTAAACGAGATGCCAATGAGTAATGCAAGAGTTCATGCAGTCTGGCAGCATAGCACACATGTCTGAGGCCAGTAATGCTCTTGGCAAGGTATGTTCGTGGACCCTCCAGCTGTCGGATGTGTCTTCAGAGGTACATCCCAAATGAGTTATCATACTCGATGATGGGATCAATGAGTGATGAGTAAAGGGGCACAATAACCTCAGTATGTCTAGATGCGAACCCTTAAGTAATCAGATGGCCTACATAGATGGATGGCCTAAGTACTTTGGAGGTGTGATTGTCAAAGGAGAGCTCACTATCGAATGTAGTCCCCACATACCCATTACCTCATCTGCATAAAAGTGGCTGCCACTCATGTGTTAATATGTGGGTGTTTAGTTTTCCCACCATGGAATGACCATGCAGTTCATGGCCTTTAGCTGGAGGCCATGACTATGACATCCTGTGTTGGTCTATGTGAGGCCCTTTGAAGGATGTCTGTGACAGCTAGACTGTCAATTATGGCCCCCAGTTTGTAGTAATCACCAAACACGGTCTGCTGTAGTCCACCTGTGTTTGCCTGTACCTCTGAGAAGTATATGGCAAACAGTAGGGGTCCCAGGACTGAGTCCTGTGGACACCAGTTGTGACTGGTTAAGAGTTGGACCTGGAGGCTGCTAGGCTTACCATGTAGGTTCTGTGTGTAAGCCTGTTGGCAACCCAACCTGTGATGTATGGGTGTATGTACTGGCTGGTGAGTTTATATACAATACCTGAGTGGGGGATGGTGTCATAATCCTTAGCGAGGTCCAGGTAGTATGTGTGAACTATCACACCCCACACCTAAAGTCTAGGTGACTGTAAGATGTCAAACAGGTTCAGTAGGCATGATCTGCACTCATCAAGCAGACCTGAGTTGGGTCGAGTGTCTGGAGGTTCCCAATGTCTCTGTTAATGAGTTCCCTGATGATGCACTCAATAGCCTTGCAGACCAGGCTAGTCAGGCTTATAGGGCAATAGTTCCTGGGGTCGGTTGTGGCACCACCTTTGTGGAGTGGGATCACTGTTGCTGCGCGCCACTCTGTGGGTATGTAGCCTGTAGAGAGTCTGTGTTTGAACAGTGTGTTTAGGTGAGGGGGTTAGTTCATTTGGAGCTCATGTAAGACACAGCCTGGGACACTGTCTGGTCCCATTGAGGCTGTATTTGTGGCTTTGGATAGGGCTGTTTTATCCTGTGTGTCTGTGATTGCCGGGGCCATACATTCTACTGGTATGGTTAGGGGCCATTTAGGGGTTGAGAGGAGTGTGAAGTTTGCACTGAATGTCTGCCAAAATGCTGGCAATATCAGTCAGTTCAGTGTATTTTGTGCCAGTCTGCCCCAACTCTGAGCAGATCTGAGAGTTCCCACTTAGGTTCTTGACATAGCTAAAGAACGCTTTGTGGTTGTCTTTAGGGTCCTTGGGAAATTGTCTTTTGTAGCTAGCCTTGGATGATTTCATGAAGGATTGTAGTTTCTTGCTGATACTGATCAGGGATGTCTGTTCTTCTTGGGATTTCGCTCTTATCTGTACTAGTTACCTCCTACTATTGTAGATCCTGTGTATGGCAGGGGTCTACCAGACCGGTTTCCTGTTCTTGGAGGAGTGAGTCTAGGTTAGACTTAGGATAGCACGATCCATGCATTCCTGCAGATGATCATAGAGTACCTTTGTATAGGCTTCAGCGTCTTGGACAGCATTGTCCATTGGCATGGGGGCTGTGAACCGTTCCACCTCGGGCATAAGCAACGTGAAGTCTGCTTTGGAAAAGAATTCCATGGTGGTTTCCTTGTTTGGGGTTGTGGGTGGAATGTGAATATCCAAAGTGATTAGTCTATGGTCTAATTTAAACAGTGAGGGGTTGATGTCGGGTGTGGAACACCGGTCGCCCATGTTGGTGATGACCAGGTCCAATACATTGTTCCCTCTGGTGGGAGTGTAGACCAGTTGTTCCAGGGCATTAGAGTTGAGGAATTCTAGGAAGCACTGGGCAAGGGAGTTAGTACTCAAGTAGTTCTCCCAGTTAATGTTTGGGTAGTTGACATCACCCAGTATTAAGGTGTTTGGTAGAACCTGCATATTTCCCTGTGTCCCCGGAAATGCGGAATGTGGGTCCTGGGTCATTGTGGGTGATCTGTAGCAAGCTACAATTTGGATTGCAGTGTTAGCCATTGTCACTTGCACTTGGATGATCTCTGATGCATCGTGCTGCGCCACTAATCTGGAGGTATGAGTATCCTTGATGAATATGGATACACCCCCGCCTTTTGTGTTCCGGTCCTGGTTCTGTGGCCGAAAGGCAAGGTATGAGTTATAGCCTGGTGGTGCTGGTGTGCTCTCTGGAGCCTTAAACTGGGTGTCTTTTACTGCACAGATATCGATGTTCTCCATACTGAGGAGGGCCTCGAGTGTGTGCAATGTGAGGTTCAGACTTCTGGCGTTGAGTAGGAATACCCTCAGTTTCTGGTTACATGTGCTATGTACAGTGGTGGGTTTGTCTTATGAGCCTTGCCTAAAAGTCCACCTTGCCTAATATCCACCTTCCTTAATCAATGACAGCTGTGCATGTGTACATGTTCTGCAAATGTGTACTGACCCTTGTTACAGGGCTGTGCCAAATGGCTATGTGCACACCCACATAGAGTGGATATTAACAGTAGAGACACACTGGTTGAACGCGTAGATTTGTGTAGCCTAACCTCTCATTGCCAGACTAACAGCTGCTTGGAAATATGTTGGCAGTACTGGTAATGAAACAGGGTGCATATCATCTTTAACTCCAGTGTGACATCTGCAGTAGGCGTGTAAGATGTAGGAAACTGCTGCCCATGTGTAATAGCAGCTTCATAGGTGATGGCGTACACTATCTGATTATATCCTGATCATGTCGATAGTGGCAGCAGAGTCTATTAATATCTGACTCTGTGTGGGGAGTGGGTGTCTGTGCCCAACAGAGCTCATGGTTCTGCTGGGTATGTGTGTTTATACCCAGACAAGGATACAGCCCTGTTCACACTTGCATCATCTGTAACCAACTATCATAATGTGATGTAGCCCTCAGAGGGGGAATGCTACTAAAGGTAGCTACCATGTTCCTGTAATAGCTAGTGTTGCCACGTCCATAACTCAAATATTTACATGCGAGCATCACTGTCTAAAACATCTTCATAAGCAGTAAGTATACTAAATACAGTACGTGGTACTTGTAGTACTGAATGCTCATACAGGCATGCCCACTACTCAGCTACTGGTGTTTACTAATGTCAACTTTGTTTATGTGGCCATCCTGGGGGAATGCAATCTCTATGCCTTACACACTGCCAAACCCACTTAACACCGCACCCCACACATTGTCTGGGATGCAGCTACAGGGGTGATCTTGGAGGCAGTCCATACTACACCCATGACTGGACTAGACAGTCAAGAGGTGTAGGTTAACACATGCATCTCATCACCACAACCAGCACATACTCTTACCAAAACACAGTAAGGACACACACACATTCTACCAGATATCATACACATCCACAGAGGCCTCTAAGTATCTGGCCAAGCAAGAGGCCTTCCAAGTTGGAATAGACAGACAACAGAATACAAAGACTGTACGACATAGTTCACATAATTGTGTCACACCTCAGAACATGTGGCCGGAAACATGGCCAACAGTACTCATTTGTGAATGCAAACCCTAGCACTATGTTACACACCAAGCTATATGAGGGCAAACATACTGTCAACTGTTTGTCTTCCATGATTAGCCACATACCCATACACTCCGACCACCTTTAGAACTATACACATGTCACTGGCATATGCTATGTTGTTGTGCAGGACCTGTGATGCAGCAGCCTGGACTGCATGGAAACACATGTAGGAACTGTCAGGTCATGTAACCCATGTGGGTATGTCCCAAGGCCTGGGGAGCATTCTGCCAGTGGCCAGAATGATGCAGCTGTACAGGGACAAGGATTGTATTCCACAATTGTGACATTTACTGGTGTAATTCAAAGAGTATCCAGCATCTCTCTGCCTGGGATAACATGGTTGATAGACCATGATGCTTTGCCAGACAGGATCTGCACCTGTCACCCCTGAGAATCTGGATACTGGCAACGGCCCATGCGTCCCCTATAGTGCCCTCATCATGCCAGGTTCAAGTGAAAGTCCACTGGTGCAACAGGGACAGCCAAGAAATAAACCGTGGGTCTTGCTACTCAATGATACAAATCAGGTACTCAATATAGACTCACTTACGGCAATCTGAAACATGGAGAACATATCTGTGCAGTGATTGAGATATGGTTCAATGCTTTGGAGAGCACCCCTGCATGACCATGTTATAACACATACCTCACCTCTTGGCCAACATCCTTTATTGGAACACATGGGCCACAGGTGTGTCCAGCTTCCTGAGGGATATGTACACCCCCACGCAAGTGCACTTGCACAACGTAAGATGCATTATGCTGAGCAACTACCTTTGTGTCAAAGTGTAATCCAAATTGCACCTTGTGACAGATCATCCACAATGCCTCAGAAATCCCAACTGTCATTGTGCTGTAATGGGGAATACCAGCTGTGAGACAGGACACCATAATCATGGCCACTCAGCTATCCCATTATGAACCGGGAAGACTCATCATGTACCAACACATGTGCTCAATGCATGTTGGATGTCATCAATACCAATGACCTGGATCACCATAGTCACACCAACAGGGCTAACAGTATGCCACACATGGTCAGTCTTTAAAGCCAGTGTTATGCTCCTTAAGAATGAAGTGGTGACTGTCATGGCATCCATGCAGATGTACAATGCATGTGCAAATGCTGAGTCCTACACAAATGCACTTTAGGCACTCACATATGTGCAGTGATCGTGCCATTGAAACAGAAACAGTTTTCAAACTAACACAACTATGAAGGCAAACTGGTGGTACCCTGCCTTAAACTGTACCACAGAAGGTAGGAACTGTTGCAAGGGTCAACACACATGAGTGGAAGTTGATCCATGGTCAGCCTCAGTAAGATGGAGATACACCATATAATGCCATGCAACGCTACTGTGAAACTACTCATCCACATATTATGAGGCCAAACACAGAGGATTCCATAGCTGTGTCATGAAACATAATGGCAGCAACAACACCTGCTGTGCTTCACAGCACTATGGCGTGAGAGGTACTGCACCTACGGAAATAGCACCTGTTCAGCCAGATAGGGTCTTGGATAACATAAACACACTGTCCCCCCAACAGGTACACATTCATATATCAATGTACACTACAGAGCTCCTGTAATAACAACTATGCAGGTACAAGCTGCACTCGCTAATGCCATACATACAGGCTACATGGGACCTGTCCACATTCCAGGTTATATCCTACACAAATGTCAAAACAATCTGCTCCCCACATAAACATCTCGTAAAATCATAGCTTCATGTCAGGCTGTGTACACACTCAATGGTGCACAGCAACAGTCATCTATTAATGCTGTCAATATCCGAGGGACCCTGGTATGTGTACAGCTGACCTGGTTACAAACAGTGGTATCATTGCATTGCATAACACATAATGTAACTGTGTCAGTACATGGGAACTCTGCACAGTTGTTGTAGGGCTAGGTACAGTCCACCAGTCAAAGGTTACTTGGTGTTGTTCCATTACATGTCATACCACATGTATGGATGTGTGTTGGTGGTCTGAGGACATGGTGGTGTCTGAGGATTACATTCTAGAATGCAGCTTTTGACACTGTGACCTGCACCTGGCTCATATGTGATGATATATGTTGGAGTACAGGTCTGTATATGTGAGTAGCCGTTATGAATGTGGGGACACCACCACCTGGAGTAGTCTGTACCAGTGTTATGGCCCACATGTCTGGTTCTGAGTTATATGGTGGTAGTGCTATTGTGCACAACAGAGCCGTCAGCCAGGTGTTCCTCACTGCACAGATGTCAGTGTTCCCCATTGTAGGTTCAACAGTGAGCAGCTGTGATTACAACAGCAAAACATCTAGCACTGGTTAGCATAAGCATACAATGCAATTGTCTTCTAAGTGTCAGGGTGTTATCCTGTGTTTAGGTCATTTGCCTTGTAATGGCACTATATGGGCAAATGCGAACGAGGTATTATCAACACTCCCTTGAATCATGGATGCATGTGATCTGTGACAAAGGCTTGTCTTCTGTCAGTCACGTCATCCCAGGCTGACAGACACTGGACAACTTCATAATTACTGCAGGACATTGGCTCATTGTGTTGGTCAAGCAGTTGCCATTCCTAGCATGAAATCACTGTGAGTGGTAGTATTGTGCTTGTTATAGACTGATACATCTAAGGTGTTGGACAGCAGCAGGTGTTGTGTAGATGACCAGTGTCAGATACATGTAGTGCAGCATTTCTGCTAACAATGACAACTACTAACACCGGAGACCATTACAACATGTTCTGTATGTCTAACTCTATGAGCATGGCCACTTTGGCCTTCCGTGTTTAGAATCAGAGTGCATCCTAAACAGCCCTGTGCTAAGTGTATGAGCATGCCCAGTATAACCTTGTGTATTTGGACTCAGAGTGCATTCCAAACAGCCCTGTGCTACTAAGTGTGTGAGCATGTCCACTGACACCTTGTGTATGTTATGTGCTACTATGTGTATGAGCATGGCGATTTTAACCCTGTATAGTGATAGTAGTCGTCCATTTCACAGAAGGGCATACTACTGTTCGGGATGGACTTCTACATTAAATACACAGGTTCACAGCTATGTACATCCCTGTTGATGTTCGCAATCCTAGAAGGGCATGATGACTGCCTTGGAATGTGTAATCTCTGTGGCGCAACTCGTAACTGCATAGTACTATAATAGTGATCTGTAGATCGGCAGGTGTTCTGATCCCATCACTGGTGTGTGTGTGTCCGTCTGCCGGTGGACAGAGCAATGCTTTTTAGGGTACTTACACTCCGTACGATTCCTATACTCAAATTTGGCAAGGCTGATGATGTCACCCACCTAGGAATACTCCTCTGGGATTGATGTGACCCAGTAATCTCAATAGCGTGTTCTGTAACTGCATAATGCTGTAGTGTGATAAAGTAGTTAGATCGGTGTTCTAATCCCAGACATGCCGAGTGTGTGTGTGTGTGTGTCCGTCTGCCGGTGGACAGAACAATGCTTTTTAGAGTACTCACACTCTGTACAATTCCAATACTCAACTTTGGCAAGGCTGACGATGTCACCCACCTAGGAATACTCCTCTGGGATTGATGTGACCTTGTAATCTCAATAACGCGTTCTGTAACTGCGTAATGCTGTAGTGTGATAAAGTAGTCATGTAGGTATTCTATTCCAAGACATAGCAGGTGTGTGTGTTTGTCAGTCATATCCTATGTGTTGGTGGCTGTGAGTGGCTAGCCACTGGATGTGTTGAGGAGCATGTTTTGTTGTTTCCCTATATAGTGGCCATAAATGTCACAATCAGCCAAGAGACTGGGTTGGCAAGACATACCCATACATTTGGCAATAGGCCTGGTGAGTAATGTCAGCAACCATAATATTACCCTGAATACAGTCTGAACCCATGTGTCGCACAGAAACACACTTGCCTTGGGATTAACACCAGTACATAATACAGGAGTCGCTGGTGGTTTCCTTTTCATTCTTGTTTAATGCTTTGTTGTCACGGGGTTTGTTCTTGAGATATATATACTATATCTATGTATGTGTGTGTGTGTATGTGTGTGTGTGTGTGTGTGTGTGTGTGTATATATATATATATATATATATATATATATATATATATATATATATGGACATTGACACAAATACATCTACGTGATGGAATACATGTCCTATACTGTTGAATACCTGTACTGGATGATATGTACGTGATAACATCCGATGTATGTATATCTGCCATGGCTTAGTGGTAAAGCACATCGTCTGTGGTGTGCAGGGTCCTGGTTCGAGCCTTGCAGAAGCTGGTTGCTGGGCAGAACAAGGGCCGTTGAATAGGGTGTGGGTAAGTTGCTTAAGCAGTTGTGTGCGGGTTTGCACGACGGTAAGCAGTGGTTAGTTTTGGGGAGCCTCAGCATGGGTCATGTAACCATGCATTAGCAGGCAATCCTATGCAAATGAGGTAAAGGATAGTGAATCCCGGTTATCCCCAGGCTGTGAGGCAGGTCCCAAGAGTGTATGTGTATAGATAGCCGGGTGCAGGACTCGGATATGGGTGACTTCATGGGGGAGGGGTGTCAGGCAGCCTATATATGGACTGGAGCCCTGTGGCTTGGGATTGCTCCTAGCTTAGCACGGCTAAGCTAAGGGTATGTCTATACCTGCCTAGTGCAATTGGGAGGGACAACAGCAGTAGGAGAGTAATCAAGGTGAACTACCTGAGCTGACAGGTGATATGTATCAGAATCAGCCGATTACAGGGGCAGCAGACCAGACCAGCCCAGAACACTACCATAAACTAAGCAAGCACCTTCCCCTCTGGTTTTTCCACACTCTACACCACCGGTGTATACATGCAGGGAAATTTTCACAAACAAACCTACGAAATGAGAAGGGCTGCAGCAGGCAACATAGACCAACATGTGCAAGAGGCTGAGGGTGGTGAAGATGTGACTGCTGCCGAACAACCCTCAGTGAGGAGACAGAGAAGAGTGTACAGACTCAGGGTAACCTACCAGGGGCTACATGAGCTGGAGATAGTGAAGCGCTATAGGGTGGACAGAAACCTCCTACAGCAGATTGTTGAACTGTGCCGGCCACACCTGACACATCAAACAGGCCGAGGGGAACCCATCCCAGTGGATACCAAGGTATGTGTAGGCCTAGGTATACTAGCCACAGGTACCTCCCAAAGCACAACTGGGGATATCATGGGGATCTCACAGGCATCAGCATCCGGAGTATTCCACCAGTTCCTGGATGCCATGTCAGCACATGCCAGTGAGCATGTATATTTCCTCAACACACGTGAGGTGTTGACCAGCAATATGCATCTCTTCCACCAAATAGCAGACTACCCTGGGGTAGTGGGTGCTATAGCCTGCATGCACTTACGCATCAAAGCACCACCCGGTGAGCAGGGTAGGGCCTACATCAACCGCAGGGTCATCCCCTCCATCAACTCCCAGGTCGTATGTGATGCCCAGGGCATTATAATGAATGTGTGTGTTGGCTGCCCTGGAAGCTATGATGATTCAAAAATATAGCATCTGACACAGCTGTATCACAGCTTTGCCAATATGGACATTCCCTATGGTCACCTAGTGGGGATGCTGGGTACCCACTGGAGCTGTGGCTGATGACACCCATCAGAAATGCACACACACCCCTGAACAACAATGCCATAATGAGGCACAAGCACAGGCCAGACATATAATAGAGCATTTGTTTGGGATGCTCAGGTCACAGTTCCGGTGTCTGTACATGTCCAGTGGAGCCTTGCAGTATTCACCAGCTACATGCACCCAAATTGTTATGGTATGTGCTATGCTACACAATATGATCCTGCAGAAACAGCTGCAGCAGGAACAGCATGGGGCAGGGCCACACAGCCCACCACCAATGCCAAGGCCTGTACAGACACAGAGTGACTCAGAGGATGAACAAACTGAGCCTGGCCCAGTAGGCAGAAGGAGGCATGCCCAGTATGACCTGGCCTTGGCAAAGAGGCAATGCATAGCATATGCACTGACACAGTAGGGACCCAGGGAATGTCACCCTTTCTGACTCGCACAGACAGTAAAAGGGATGCCAAACATGACACTACCTGTGCACAGCCATGTATAGGGAGTGTACTATGTGCATTCAACATAGGCAGCCCTCCAGCACCATCCTCAAGTCTGGCACACCCCCAAGGTAAGTCAATCAACCTACCAATTGCCAAATGTAGTCAAATGTGTTGATAACTGTAGCTATGGTATGGATGTGAGCATGCAAGGGAATTGGGTGGCCGAATGTTAAGTAAGCAGACAGTAGACACCCATAGTGGCACCATGACATCTGTAATATATACTGGAGTCACCACAGTAGCCAGTACTACACAGGGTGACAAAACCCACTGCAGGTAATGGGCTGAGCATCATGTGTGTCCATAAGACCCACACAAGTCTCAACCAGCTGGACAGGTGTAGACCGACACAAACAAATGCTGTACTATGGCCTCTGAATGTGCCCTATGGGTAACCCCTCCCACAGACATACACAGACAGACTATAGCAGGCCATGCAGTTGGATGTAGGTTGTGAAGGCTAGGAAGTCAGAAACTAATATGTTGGTAATTAAAGCTAAGATCTGTAGTACACTGGTATGCCTCTAGCCAGCACAGTGGGTAAGACTACACACTGAAATGGAGTGCCTGACATACCAGTACAGTACTAGCAAATGTGTACAAGTGTCAGGTGTGCCCCACATCCAACGTACACTTATAGCAACAGTTAGGTGTACCCCCCCATTCCTGTGTAGGAATGTAGATACAGTCAGGTGTCCCCCCCTGCTATGTAGAAATGTAGCAACAGTCAATACCACATGACCAATGGATAGCCTGCAGACACAGCACGCTGCCTGTCGGTGTACAACACAAAGGTCAGCTCCACAGTACAGACTACCTGGACATGTAACACATACGATACAGATGGCCATACTGGGCATGCTCACACACTTGAAGGTATGAAGGCAATGTCAGTCGACAACATACTGAAGGGTCATACTGGGCATGCTCACTCACTTAAACACATGAAGGCCATGTCTGCAAACACCAGTGGTCCGGACATATCTGGCGGTCGCAGTTCTTAGTGCAGACACATGTCAGTATGCACCACACCTGCCTTGCACACACAGTGGTTACGAATACAGGCATATATGTAAGGACAACACACTATAATACGTCTAAAGTAGACGGACATAGATGTGTGGAAGAGGGTGACAGTGACAAGGGGCCATCTGTGCCTGTCCCATCCAGCACACAGCCAAAGGGCCCCAAACACATGAGGTGCAGATGTCATTCACTGCATATACTAGCCACCTGTATCTCTCAGCATGTCAGACTATGTGGTGCATGTGCCAGCTGTGCAACATGACTGTACAGGGAAGTAGTCATCTAGCAGCTGTATACACATACCTGTGACATATGGCCCCTTGTACGCCCGCATGTGGCATGTCAACCCCTACATGACTGGGTTATGGCCCATGCACACACTGCCCTCCCCATAACAGTATTATGACAAGCCTGCTGAGGTCATCCATTGTGAAATACAACTTTGGGAGAGCTGTATCTCAGTAATCTCCATGGCGCATCCCATAACTGCATACTGCTGTAGTGTTATACTAGTTAGGTAGTAGTTCTAACCCCAGACTTGCCAATTGTGTGTGTGAATGTGTGTGCATCTGTCTGTCTCAGACTGTGTAGAGAGAAATGGTTTATAGGCTACCCACAGTCCGTACAAATCATATACTCACCTTTGGCAATGCTGCTGATGTCACTCACCTAGAAATACACATCTGGGAATGTCGTAGATCAGTAGTCTCTGTTGTGCATTCTGTAACTGCGTATTGCTGTAGAGTGATAGAGTATTTACACCAGTGTTGTAATCCCAGACTTGCCAACTGTGTGTGTGTGTGTGTGTGTGTGTGTGTGTGTGTGTGTGTGTGTGTGTGTGCATGTGTGTGTGTGTGTGTGTGTGTGTGTGTGTGTCCATCTGCCTGAGGACAGACCAATGCTTTTAGAGTACTCACACTCTGTACAAGTCATATACTCACCTTTGGCAATCCTGCTGATGTCACACACCTAGAAATACACCTCTAGGACTGCTTTAACCTGGTATTCTCCGTAGCACATGCCATAAATGCGTATTGTTGCAGTGTGATACATTAGGTAGGTAGGGGTTCGAATCCAGGACATGGCAGGTGTGTGTGTGTTTGACTTTCAGAGCCTGTGTGGTGGTGGCTGTGAGTGTATAACCACTGGACATGTTGGGGAGCAGATCTTGTAGTTTTCATATATGGTGTGCGCCTTATGACACAATGCCCACCTCACAAGGCATACAGATGTCAGTCAGCCACGGGACTGTGTTGGCAAGCCATACCCCTACATCTGCCAAAAGGCCTGGTGAACAAAGTATGCAACCCTACTGGTACTCGGTATATGTCCTGAACCCATGTGTCATGCACAAACACACTTTCCTAGGATATCCTGCTATGTTGCTAGTACCATGCACATTGATGACAGATAGTAGACATGGTGTGATTGTAGTGGGCTGCAGAGGACATGGCACCCTGTGCAGCAGTACAATAGGCACATAATTGCAGACAATGTGCCTTCACTATGTTCCCCACTGGATGCCTGCAACATATGTGGTGCCATCAAATGTGATCCACAGAGGCCATACAATGCTGTACACATGTGCCCTGTATGGACCGATACCAGTGACACCAGGGAATACATGTATCATGCTATCAATGCAGGTGCAGGGTCGACCTGCTGACTATAAGCAGGTTTCGCCACAACAGGCCAGTACTGGCATATCGGAGGATAACAGTCTGTGTACACAACATGTGCCTGCCATACCAGGTACACCTGTACATGTCACTGTACAGTATTGTGGGACATGCACATCCCAGGCAATGTCCATGTCAAGGACTATCAAACACAGACATGGCATGCATTGCAAAGCTATGGCCATACACAATGGTAACCAGGATGTCAGGGCAGCTCATGCAGTACCCATCTGTGTGGGACATTGCAGACACTACACCCTTGTACCACACTGCACACCATTGTCGGGTGGCGCGATGCCAAGGATTACTGCTCACCCAGCCTTGTACAGCCATCTTGCACAGCCAACCACTACACACCCATGAAGCAATGCATACATGCATGTCAGTACTGGCACCTTGTGTCTGCATGTGGGTTATGATGCTCCCAACCACAGTCACTCCTAGTATAACCCCAATTGGCATACCAACAGATGTCAAACACATTCACATGCACTCGCCCATAGAACCTCCAGATATCCCCTGTGGTGCATGTAGTACCTGTGCTTTACTGCAGTGTGGCAAACTAAGTAGTTAGGGAGTGTATTTGTGGCCCTGGCAAAGAGTGTCAATGCAAGTCCATTAGAGACTGTGGTTGTGGTGACAATGGCATCCATTCACGTGGACAGCCATGTGTGCTACACCTAATGTATGCCTACTATATCTCTGTTGCACATGTCTCTCACCAACACATATATATGTTCTTACAGCACAGCAACATGTCAGCTTTGTGGCACATGTAGTAACTGCATGCACTTGTAATAGCAATGACTAGTCAGCCAGGGGTTTGACCCCTGTACTGGTAGGTGTGTGACAGACAATGCTTAGGTTTTAGTCTCCAAGCCCTTCTCTGATGTGCATTGTCTGTCCCTCCCACACACTCTCTGGTGGATGTGGAGGTGTACACCTGCTCAGCAGCAGCATGTGCATTGTAAGTGATGGACATGATCAGGTGATGGCCTCTGCACCTATTGCAGTCCTCCTCTAGCTGATTTTATGTGGAACAGCTGTGATGATGTTCCCATAGCCATTCGCATGAGAAACACAGTACAATATCTAGGAACATCATGTTGGTGTTTGGCCATGACAGACGCTGTGAGTGGTACCTGGATGTGGTGTTCGGAAATGGCATTACAGATGATATCTGGATGTTCCTCAAACATCATACACAGTGGGAAATAGCTTAAAGACAGGAGAGTGATGTGCCAGACACGACTATAGCATGTAAGTGTAGCTATGCTTCATTAAGACTACTGCCTGTTTAACATGTTGTGTGTGGTAATGGCTATTCTGCATGTTTTATAACAGACATGACAGTGCTCTGTTAATGAGGGATCCCCATCTGTAGGGCCATCTGTGGACTGGTCAGTGTGTGGAACCATTTGTTTCCTGTGTTACACACTGAACACACATCTGTGCACAGCAGGAGCATAGTGTGAGGATTACTGCCAGTACATGGTGATAGGGATGTGTTACTGCCATCGCATCCCTGACTGGACATATGTAACATGAAACAGTGCCATGACAGACATTGTCTGGGGTTCTCAGTGGAAAGCCAATAACGGGCCACTGTTCATAGCTGCAGTCACACGTCTTCTACACTTTGTACAGATGTCATGCAGTATATATGCATGTGTTGTGCTCCCTCTGCAAATGTATACCATCTGTTGTGTTGAGTTGATGGTCATATTTATGCATACTGTTGTAAGTATTCCTGAATGCTGTGTCTATTACTAAGCCATATCTGTGTTTAAACTGCATCACCATAGGCTGTATGGGTTTGGAAGTCCAGGCAGAACCTCCTGTCCCACTTCAGCTGACCATGGCACCGGGCACCAGCACATCTGGGGCCCAACCTTGGGCCTCAACCTCTGTTGGCTCTGCACCACCTTCTGGTGGTACCACCACTGAGGATGGGGACTGTCCCCCTGGGAGCAATGCCAGACAGGAACATGTCCGCTATCATGTGGTCCGAGACATGGTGCGTTGGGGGCTCAATAAGGGGTTCTAAGGCCAGATACGCAAGCTCAAGTGTGGAGTGTCACATTTACAGGATGAGGTTGCCCCTCCTGGACAGCCCCCAGCACTGCCTCCTTTGCAGCTGTTTTGGTGCAGTGGTGGCTGCCCATGGCTGGGGACCTCCATCCCACTCTTCCCATGGCTGAATGCCAAACACCCCTCCCTGTCCAAGGTGTATCCCCCTACATGTGTCATATACCAACCCTGTATGCTGTCTTGCATGTGATCCTACCCTACCTATCCTCCACGGGCATACCTACTCTCCTTCCCCCACATCCCACTCTCACCCTATGGAAATATAAGGCCAATCGGTTCCTAGGACAACATTTGCCCCATACATAGCTGTCCATTTCACACACGTACCCACTGGACACATGTAACCCTTGTAATATGCATCACAACATACTCCTGTTATCCTCACTCCTATCCCTCAGGCGCATGATCCTGGTATGCACATCACTCCTAAATGTTCCAGGTACACGTGATGTGGACGACCCCATTGTACACACAACACTACTGGTCCCTCTCTGGTTACCCCATTTATTTTTATCATGATGATGATGATGTAGCACACAGCACCTTGCAAGAGTACTGTTCCCACATAATGATTGGACAGGTACTGCTGTGTTAATGTGCATTACATGTACAGAGTGATGTATATGGCCAATGTACAACTGTTTGCATGTATGACTGACACATGTCTGTCTGAGGGAGTCTTGATATTACATAGGACAACACCACTACATAATACAGGCGTTGCTGATGTTTCCCTTTCATTCGTTTGTAATGCTATGTTGTCACATGGTATGTTCCTGATATATCTCTATATATGTATGCACCTATATGCTGGACATAAACACTCACACAGACATCTACATGATGGAATACATTCCTATATTGTTGAATGACTGCGCTGTATGATATGTTTGTGGTAATGTCCGATGTCTGTATATATGCCATGATGTATTGGTAAATCACATTAGCTGTGTGTGCAGGGTCCTGGTTCCAAGCCTTGCAGAGGCTGTTTATTTTGTTGCAGGGCAGAACAAGGCCATTGGATACGGAGGGATTAAGGCACATTAAAGCAGTTGTGAATGGGTGTGCATGGTTTTGCGTGGTGTTATGCAATGCTAACCTCTGGTTACAGCTTCTTACACTCAGTTAGCCTCTACATTGATTTTCCAGTGTAATACTCGCATACTGGCAGCCAAACAGGCTTACACCTGCTTGCTCCCGCACTTGCAAATGCACTGACATTGGTGTTTGCATCTGACACTCACACCCCTGGGTGGAAGCAAGGGCCACAAAATTACCTTGTGATGCCTATTACATTGGAATACATGCCTACAGTATTGGGAATGGCTGCTCATTAGCCGATGGCATGCCATTCGACTGTACGGAATCAGCCGGCTGTCCTGTGTTTTATTCATATTATTTGTGCGTTCGTCTTACAATCTGAACCTGTCTGGCTGATACATGGAAACTGAGACTTTCAATACAGACAAGTAATTGGGTTTGGGACCCACATCTGTCAGCCAAGTCATGCTACTGCAAACCCATTATTCTATCATCTTTCTAAGGTAGTCAGTGGAATATGTGCTTTCTGTCCCTATCAGGCCTCTCATACGATTGGAGAAAAATGAAGACTGAATCAGGGACATGGCAAAACAACATCAGGGACACATTTAAATTATTGGTGCTATCAACCTGACACATTGACAGACTCAGAGCATATTTATTCATACACATTGTGTGAGGTACATGCTGTTTATGACTCTTAATTGTTGTCGTTATTCATTACATGTAATCCACCACCTTTCCTCCTAATATCGCTAGCTCTAGGAGGGTTTAGGTGGGACAGAGTTAGAATTTGAGTTGAAATCAGAGACGTCCCTGGTAATTGGGGACAGTTCAATGGTATGGACCCCATGTGTTCCCCCAATGGTTTACAGTCTATCCAGTGGATGTGCTCTTAGGGGTTGGGAGGTATGGGCATCAGCTATGCCCATATTGAAATATTACTTACATCCCCGGGGCGGTCCTAATATGGCTCTGCCAGCCAACACCTGCACACCTAGGCCCATAATCGCATACCCATAGTTCCCCCACCTGCCACTCCTCTACAGCAGTCATCCTTATCTGGGTGTAGGTGGGGTATAAACACACCACTACACACTGCCCACTCTTCTCGTGTTGGGACACATGTCGTATGTTGTGTCAACCCATGGGTTATCAGGCTTGCACAACCTACTGGTCCGTGTACATCTACAGCCTGGTTTGATAAATCATTACCGGGACTGGCTCCGATCATTAATTTTTGGTGTCCCATAAGGGACATCGATGTCTATGTTTCAAGATTAGACCTTGCAGGTCTCTCCCACTGGTAGTATCCTGCCGGTGGTCTGGGAAGCAGTGGTGTGTTTACCTTTATTGTGTGTCTGTATGTCTCACCGGCCTAGCTGGGGGGGGGGGGTGATGCTACATGTTACACGT
>NC_056745.1:502551193-502633693 GCF_019279795.1 Protopterus annectens
GTATATGTCTGCAACTATATATATGTATATATATGTATATATATATATATATACGTATATATATATATACATATATATATATATATGTATATATACATCATATATATATATATATATATATATATATATATATATATATATATATATATATATATATATATATATATATATATATATATATATATATATATATCTACGTATATGTATGTCTGCAACCACACACACATATATATATATATATATATATATATGTATGAGAGATTAATAGTAAACTTGTATAAATATAAACATGATACATTTTAGGGTATAGTAAAAAAGAATAAAATAGAAAAAGAGTGTATAAATGGAAAAATAAAATGTTACCAATATTTTTTTTTTGTGGAAAATAAAAAATTGATGATATAGAAAAAGAAACAAAAGTATGGTGTCAGAATGCAATGATAAAACATTTCTATGTAAAGCCATGGGAAAATCTAACAGATGAAAACATTAAAGCTATTAAAATAAGAAGCAAATGGTATAATCAGAAAGTAGAATGTCATGATTTTTTGTGGACACAGTAAATGAATAAATTACCAATAAAAGGAAATGTGCCATTTAAAAAGAAAAGTGATATGTTTACATTGTCAAGAAGAAGAAACTATTGAACATGTGTTTTTGAAATGTAAAACAGTAAAAATGTTATTGGGAAAACTGTTTTATTTATTTTACATTTGCTTACCGGGAAAGTTCGACTTGGAACAAAGCCAATTTTCAGTGGAGTCCCACGGAGAAATGCTCCAGGTACATGTCTTTATAACGTGGGAGGAAACCAGAGCACCTGGAGGAAACCCACATGAATGCAGGGAGAACATGCAGACTCAACACAGAAGGCAATCCAGCCAAGAATCAAACCGGAGAACCTCTTGCTGTGAGGCGATAATGCTACCGCTGCACCACTGCGCTGTCTGTAAAGAAGATTTATTTGAAGATATAAAAGAAGTGGATAAAATAAACATGGATATGATTATAAATTGATATTATAAGAATAGAAGTAAAGAATATGTTAAAAGAATAGATAAAAAGTTATTTTTATTTTATATTGATTATATGGAATGAAAGATAAAATGAAATTATGTTTAATGGTAAATAGATTTTAGCAACAATATTGAGTGAAAATCATATGGTGGTCATGGAAAAAGGAGTTGGGTTCTAATAGAGATGAAAATGTATGAGTGTCAGAAAATTATGATTATGTGTTAATATATTTACATAGCTATATATTTGTACATGTGTAAATATTTGCAAATATGTTGTAAATAAGAGTTCCTTTTTGTATATAAATAAAGGACCCCTACTCTTTTGATAGGTGCCATGGGATCTTTTATATCTGCCTGAGTTACCACCAACTGAAGTAGATGGGGTCTCGGTTTAATATCTCATCCAAAGGATGCTACACTCAGGAATACTGTACTCTCCTTATGCTGCACTGCAGTGCTAGCCATCGATCTACCTGGTGTAGGAATAAAAGCCACATCCTCTTGCACCAAAGGAGTGTACTATCTGTTGTGCCATTGACACTGTTGCACCACTGACCATAAACTTAAAATATAAGACCAAGTTTCACTTCTAACAGAGCTTCTTCAGTGTATTCCAGGGTTCTCTCCCAATGGAGTGTCTGTGCACTGAAGGCACTCCATTAGGAGTAAAATCTTATCAGCTTCTCTTTGTTGGTGTAGTATTTTTTGGACTAAAATAACTCATACGTTACATTTACTGTGCTGTTTTCTATGACTATAATGAACTGCCTTACATCAATGAACATTTCATCAACTCTCAGTCTATTGAACACAACTTAAACACATTAAAGAACCTACAATCTCACATGTTCTATCTCCAACTACCCCAAATCCTCCTAACATACATAATCCCCCACAACCTGATCCTTCTAAGCTACACAGCCATCCTAGAACCCTAACTGTAAAACTCTCCTCCCACGACTTAAACATAAACTGACCATCCACTCCCTAATCCTAAGACTCTCCTTCCACTCCCTAAAATCAGACTTTCCAATCACTCAGTAAACCTAAGAATCCCATCCCACTCCATAAGCCTAAACTTTCCAATCACTCATTAAATCTAATAATCCCCCTTCCACTCCATAAACCTAAACTCTCCAATCACTCATTAAATCTAATAATCCCCTCCCACTCAATAAGCCTAAACTCTCCAATCGCTTCCTAAAACTCCCCTCCAGATCCCTAAGCCTTAAGTCCCTGATCACTTCTTAACCAAAAGATTCCCCTTTTACTCCCTAAACATATATCCCCTCCACTTTCTGATCCTAAGCCTAAATTCCAAAGTTGGCAAGTTTACAATGTAACAGAATGATGCGTATCCATTCATTTACACTGATTGCTAACAAGTACATCTTGTCAACCACGCAGTTTGACAACCAGGAAAGTAGAATTTGAACAAACACAGTTCGACACGATGTTGTACTGTTTAGCTTTGTCAGAAATGGACTTGACAAAATGGGACCCTATATGTATGCACACAGACACAAACATATGTCTATAGCTATATCTATACCTATATCTATATCTATATCTATATTTATATCTATATTTATATCTATACGTGTGTGTGTGTGTGTGTGTGTGTGTGTGTGTGTGTGTGTGTGTGTGTGTGTGTGTGTCTTGTATGTTTGTGTATGTATGTTTATGTATATATAATTTGTAAAATCTATTTAAAATCCATTAAAACACATAGAAAAACATAGTGATTGTTTTAATGCAACTTTATTCATGTGTTAGCTAAAGTAAAGGGGACTGCACTAGTGGTATTAGGAAATAAAATATGAAATACAGGAAAATTAGTTTCTCACTTTTTAAAACAGGACACATAGTACTCAGAAATGTGCAACCACCCAAACAACGCTTTTTGAAAGCCAGACCAGTAGTCAGTTCAATAGTCATCATGATGTTAAGTCAAAGTTAAAGACTTGTTAGTATCAGACCAAATTAGGCCAGTATAGAGTTTAGCAGAAAATGATAATGATCACAACTTACATACCTAGACTGTTTCTTATTTTACACCAAGTCATTGTCGTTCTCATTACTTTCATTAAAATCTAATATTTGTGTGTTTTAAAATAAGCCATTCCCTGCAATGTTGCTGTGAGGACTCTAAGCTTCCTCTGTCAGATACTATCCATTTACATGATATTCTGCCATTTCTCAGTTTATCATTGCTTCTCCATTCTCTGTAAGCTAAAACAGTACGGTATCTATAATTTTTCACATCTCAGTATGATTTCCATTTATTTTATTATATGATATTGAATTTTCCATCTTCTAAAACACTTTCATAATCAATTCTGAAGATGTTTTATCTAGATTGCTGTAACTTCAGCTGTTATGGTGTCAAGAAAATATTTCTCAATGAATCTGCATAGGTCTGATTAAATATGATATGTATCATTTCCTGAATTTTTGCAGTAGCTGAGGTAACTCTTCCTTTTGTCTCTGTACTGTATGTAGAAGTTCAATGTGAGATTTTTCTCAGTCTTCTGTCATCAAAGGTTTCTTCTGTAGTAAATTAATTCAGCACATCAACTCTGGGATTCAAAGCATGATGCTTGTGACAGTACTGAGACAGCCACTATGTACCTGCTGTGAGTAATGCATCTCTTCTTTGAAATGTAACACTTGCTGCTTTTCCTTTTCAGTGAAGTCAGGGAAAGCAGCAGGCTCAGATGAGGTCACAGCAGATATGTTCGAGATGTCAGTTGAGTTAGGGGAAAGATGGCTCTAGAGGGCTCATACCAGTATGAGAGAAAGGCATATGCCAGATAACTGGAGAATAAGCATAGTAATGTCAGTGAACAAAAATAAAGAGGACATTGACAACTGTGGGCAGTATAGAAGCATCACGCTCCTATCATACTGCATGAATGATCTGGAGAGGATGACTGATAGAATATGCAGAGAAATAGAAAGTAGGATGGGAGGTTGTGCAGTTGGGATTCAGATCCAGATGCAGCACAACCGATCTGATGTTTTCAGTAAGACAGATAATTAAAAAGAAGATAGAGATGAGGAAAGAGTCCAACTGTGCATTCATAAACTTGTTCAAAATACATGACAAGGTCAGCCCTGTGATGGTTCAAAGTTCCAAAAACATTGCTAGAATTAGTGTAGGCTATGTACAATGAACCAATGACACAAATATGAACAGTGTTTGGACTCACAGAAGGATTCCTACTGGAAGTGGGTCTGTGTGTCAGGGTTCACCTCTGACCCCACTGTTTTTCATACTGATGATTTACTACATTAGTTATAGTAGCAAACTGGCTGACAGGAAGAGATCAACAAAGCTATTTTATGCAGGCAATGTGGCATTACAGACAGACTCTGAGCAATAACAAATAGTAAGCGAATAATTAAAGAAAGAAGGAATGAACTTAAGCAAATAGAGGATTGAAATAGAAAGGAAAATAAAGCAACAGGTTGACAGCTTCAAGTATCTCGTGGGGTGATTGAGGAGAAGGGAAGTCTGAATGAAGAGGTTAAAACTAGAATCAGAGGGAATGCAGACAACTGTCACAGAGTTTCAGAAATAGTGTGTGACAGAATCATGCCAAACCAGCCAAAAAGTAAGTTGTGTAAAGCAGTGGTGCAATCAGTACTACTGTATGGTACAGAAAACGGCCAGTGAAGGCAGATCAGTTCAGGAAGCTAGAGGTGATATAGATGAAGTTCCTGGGATGGGTGGTGGGATGCACACTGTGGGACAGATGAAGAAATGAGGAGATCAAAGAAGCCCAAGTAGCTCAAATTGCAAATGTCAGATAGAGCATATTATGAGAGGCAGAAGCCCAAGTAGCTCCAATTGCAAAGAAGGTCAAAGACAGCAGATTATGAGAGCTCGGGCACATGTACAGGAAAGCAGAGGACAAGCTGGTGTAGAAGATTTGGTACAAACAGGAAGAAGGTAAGAGGAAGCAAGGATGTCCAGTAAATGGATGTATGGTGTGAGAAATATCTGTGACAGTCAGAAATGACTGTCAATGAAGGTAGGAGAGTGGCATTGAATCGAGAGAGATGGTGACAATTGGCTTTACACCATGACTCCATTTAGAAAGTGGGAAAAAGTGGGTTGATGATGATGATGAGTGATATGTCTCCAAGAGCATTAATGATTAACAAAGGCTAAAGGCTATGAGGAAGAGCTCATTAGGAAATCCAGCTTCAGAGAGCTTGAACTTGTGCTTGAGCAGAGCACTGTTTTTCCCAAATGACAGCAATGCAACGGTCTTATCGCTGAAAGCCATTTTCAGTGAATAGGTGATGATGCCCTTTCTCCACTATTGTGTAATTATGGAGTTGGCATATATGATAAGGTATAAGGTAGGATGTTTGGAGGGAAGACGTCCCCCACACAAAGGGGGGTTAGAGAGGCCTGCCCCCCCCCCAAAAAGATTAAAAATGTATTTACTGAAAGTGGCTTTCTGCATTTTTTTCACTGTTTTGGCAAATGGACAAATAGTGATCTCACCTGGTTTAAATGAGCACTTATGATTATCCAGTAACAGTGCATTTAGTTGTATTTAAGGCAGTATTTATTTAGTAGTAGAATTTAAGGTTTTTATACACTGATGAAGGCTAGCATGCCGAAACTGGTCTGCATGTTTCTCATCTTTTGATGAGATTTATTTGTCTATCTTAATAAAAACTTCTAATCTCACTTGATGACTACTGTCCATTTTTGTTTTTAACAAACAGTGATCTATAAATAACTAAAACATAAATAAATAAATAAATAACCATGAGACTCAGCAAGAACAGGGTGTGTGGTGAAGGAACATAACTCCAAGTATGTCAGGTGTTCATAGTGCATGGATGTATCTTGATGGGTCTTAGCATATTCATGCATGCATAAAAACACAACACAGGCACAAAGCACACTCAGCAACTTAAGCCTAAAGTTGCCACCTGTCTCGTTATCAGTGGGACACTCATGGGTTGATCTCTCTCATCCTATTGCCCACTGTGCAAAGTAGTGGGATTTGAAAAGTCCTACTTTTTGATCGAACTGAATCGCTGTGGAAAAGTCGTAATTACTTCTGGCTTTTCCATGACAATTCAGTTATGTCACCAACCCGGATCAGCAGGCAGAGCTATTGGCTGATAGGTCAAGGTGCTTTAAATCATGCAGCAATTAGCTGTAAATCATGAAGGGGTGGGGATTGGGGCAGAAAGACCCCTACAAAGATCACGGCTGTAGAGAGGTTTGTTTTTAGTGCTTCTACAGCCATTAACAGCCGAGGCAGCCAGCCATTCATCCAGCTAGCCATCAATTCATTCCTCCATCCAGCCAGTTATCCAGCCAGCCATCCAGCCATCTAGCCATCCATTTATGTAGCAAGCAAGCCAGCCAGCCAGCCATCCATTCATCCAGCCATCCAGCCATTCATTCATTCATCCATCCAGCCATCCAGCAATCCAACCATCCATTCATCCAGCAAGCCAGCCAACCATCCATGCAACCAGCCATTAATCCATCAGACCAGCCATTCATCCATCCAGCTAGCCACTCCAGCAGCCAGCTAGCTGCTCCAGCAGCCAGCCACTCCAGCAGCCAACCAGTCAGCTAGCCAGCCTCCCAGCACCCAGCTAGCCACTCCAGCAGCCAGCCAGCTAGCCACTCCAGAAGCCAGCCAGCCAACTAGCCACTCCAGCAGCCAGCTAGCCACTCAAGCAGCCAGCCACTCCAACAACCAACCAGCCAGCTAGCCACCCCAGCAGCCAGCCAGCTGTTGTACCCATAACTGCATCTCCTTCACCACTCCTGTGGTGATGTCATGATAGAGGGTGTGGCCAGTATCATACTGGCCACACTCCCATGTCCCACTTTGGCCCACTGAAAAGGTGGCAACCCTAGTTAAGCCTACCTTGTTACATAGCATAAGGAGTCCAAGAGTCACTGATGCCTGCAAAGCAGGCATTGGCCCAACCAAACATTCCTGTTATAGTTGATTCCATTGTAACACATTCAGATGTACCTCTTATCAGGCTGAGCAAGGAAAGAGTGACTGTTAGTTACTTGTCTGGTGCCAGGATCCTTCAGATCATGTATGCAAGTCCTTGAACAAGAAGTACCAGTATGACTCTGTCATAGTTCTTGCCAGTGTCAATGACTTGAGGTGTACTTCCCTGGACTATATGAAGAGAGACATGATTTAGCTCTCAGACTATGTGTCCAAGGCAGGTATAACCTAGCAGTGAGCAGCATTCTACATTCGCCAAGGATGATGCCACAATATGAGCAAAAAATAATTGACTTCAAGAATTGGCTTAGTTTTTGGTGTTCTTCAAAAGGAGTCCAATATTTGTTAGCCTATAAAGATATGACTGACAGACTATGCTGCTTCATTGGGGATGGCGGCATCTACCAGGAAGTCAGAAGGAATCAAAATGCTTGGTCTAAGGATATAAACTTTTTCTGCAACATGAGCAGAACAGTTTGGAGTGACAGAGATATCCTGCAGAGGTTACTATTGCTCTGGAACAGACCCCTCACCCACATAAAACAAAGTTCATTCCTCTCCATCTATAAGTTCAACTTGGGTCTATGGAGAAAAACAGAAAATTTATCCCAGGACTGCCCTGTGTACTTCTAATGGACACAGGCAGCTCCTAAATGCTTTATCCCATGCATGGGTCCCCTCAAATGATCTGTGGTAGAATTCCAGTTATTCTCATAAGGGTAATATATAATTATCGATCATGGGAAGGGTAAGGCCAACCTCTAACTGAATGGGATAGGTTAATTTGAGCACAAAAAGGGAAACTGGCTAGCCCTGTACTTACCTATGAACCTATGAGTGTATAAAAGCAGCAGTCTGGGAAAGTAGGTAACTCAATGAAAAGTGCCACAGTACCACTTATATTACATCTCTCTTTTGGCCAGACGAAAGTGGGAAAAATGGGAGTATAGGACAGTTTGGGAAAAGGGGAAGCAAACAGAGGAAAGCACACATGGAGAAATATCTGACACAAGATCACAATGGGGAGGGAAAGGTGGGCTAATATTTTCTGGGCTATGTGCCCACTTTATATATTTGAGAGCTATATCACTCAATCTATGATAATAACTAACTGTAACAAAGTCATTCAGTATATCAGTTGACAAGCGGAGAATAATGAGGCCAATGTAGTAAAAATTATCATTAACTAAAAACAGGTGAGCAGTATGTAGGATCAGTACTGACTGTACATGGGAAGGGAATGAGCAATTGGTGACTAGATGTACAGTTGAGAGGTATGTGAAAAAGGGGTTTTGGGGAAGGAAGAAAGGAGATCTGTTGGAATGGAAAGGGAGTTAGGCTTGTGAGTAGGGATAAAGAAATACACATAGAAAGCAAACAATACTGTCAGATGTGCAGATACACTTAGAGAGGAAGACAATTCACATTGGAGAAGGAGACATCAGACAAACAGAGGGTAGACAATGGTGCTTGGGAGGATTGGTCAAGAAAGAAGGGTGAGTGTATTACAAAAAGAGGGTAACATCATGATGGGGGAATTGTATGGGGTTGTGCTGCTGACATCCTGTCAGTCTGTAACCAAGTGGAAGTCTAAACAGCACCTGTGGCTCACCATGGTGGATCTGTCTCCTACAACTGATGTTTGAGCTAGGAAGGTGACAGACAAGGCAGATGGTGCTGCTTAATGATGGGGCTGCTGGTCCTTGCATGTGTAACAGTAAATACTGCTGCACTTAATTATAAAATAAATTGAGAAAACAACATAAAAATCAAACTAGCAAACCAAAAAAAAAAAAATGTAAAAGAAGGTGGGAGAGGGAAAAACACAACTACAATGAAAAAAATACAGCACATGTACATTATTCTCTTTTAGTCCAATGGTTACTGTAGACAAAACTACAATAAATGCCCTCCATGCAGTAACAATGATGGTGCAATACTCAATAAAGGATGGGAACTGAACCCACGTAAATCAGCACATGCAGCCTCAAATGCAATGCTTTAACGTGTTGAGCTACTTTACCATTCCCACTACATCTTCTTTTCAAACAGACACTAAGCAGCAAATATAGCTGAATTGTAAACGAAAAATGCAACACTTGCAGACTACAGCATTAAGTTTACTACATGCACAGTCTACAGCATGAATAAATGTGAAGAGGTGTGACAGTAGTCTGACCTGGACTGCAACCAGCAGGTGTACCTGCCCCAGTGCCTAGTAAGGCACTTAATCCTCCTTCTGTGCAGCTACCCATTCTCTGCTATTCCTTTAGGTGCTGTGGAGAGGAACAGAAATATGTAACATCAGTATGCCACATACTGGCTGTATGAATGCATAGGTGAGAAAAAATACTTGTAGTACATCTCTAGTGTCTAGATGTAATCTTGGCCTCCCATCAACAAGAAGGTGGGATTGCCATATCTCGAGGTGATTGTAATAATGGTGACATTGCAGACCTGTGCATGGGATTCCAGTATCAGTAGTCACTGCTCTGGTTAGAAAGGCCCATGCCACTGGTTTGTACTGGAGGCCCTCATACCCCTCTTGCAGTAAACATTGCCTGTAGTCATGATGGACTAATTTGAAGAGACTCTTGCTCCCCTCCACACACCAGCATCACTGAGCCCTGTAGGCTGCAGTACCCTCATCTTCACCAGACATAGTTAATGGTTGATAAATAACAGAGAAATATGTCTGGTATCTTGAAGCCATGCCCATGATCTAGATCTTGATAGGCATTTAACATGGGGTGACTAAGTTGCACAGGCTTTGGCAGGAGTGTTAGGTGTGGTACCATACTGCAATATTGTGCAGTGAACTGTGAGGTATGAAAAATGGTAGTAGTAGCTGTACAACACAGCCTGACTTATGAATCATAAATAAAGCATGTGTCATGTCAACTACATTTTAATTGGGTAAGATGAGACAGTCTCCAAAGCCATGGACAAGGGGAAGACGGTGCACACCGCCTACCTTGACCTGGCCAAAGCCTTTGACACTATTCCCTATTCAGGCATAATAGATAAACTCTCTCAACTAGGCATCAATCCATATGTTAGCAGATGGGTAGCAAACTGGCTCACTGATAGAACTCATACGGTCAAAATAGGGGACTCCACCTCCTCCAACAGACCCGTAACCAGTGCTGTTCCACAGGGATTGGTTCTGGGACCCTTACTGTTAGGAATCTACTTCTCCAAAGTACAGGCTCAAACTAAAGGACTGTGGCTGACAAAGTTTGCTGATGACTGTAAACTGGGAGTGATCATTGAAACCCTTAGTGATGTCAACATCCTGCAAGAAGGTCATACACAGACTAATGACTGGTGCCAAAGTCATGGTCTTAAACTTAATGCAAAAAAATACATTAGCATCCCCTTTAGCAAGGATGATGTTCCTGCAAACTACCACATCAATAGCAATACCTAAGCACACAGTCACTGGTGAGAGATCTAGGCACACAGGACGACAGCAACCTTGTCTTCGATCACCATGTCTCCACAGTGGTAGGAAGGGCATTTTATACTGCTCATCTCATAAGTAAGGGCATTGCCTCCAGAAAAAAACAGGTTATAACCCCCATGTACTCTTCCCTCATCAGGCCAGTAATAGAGTACAATGCTCCCTTTGGTATCTTCCTTTCAAAACACCTGCACCAAGTGGAGACACCACAAAGGTTCCTTACAAAGAAAATTCAGGATCTTCAAGATCTGTCTTATGTGGACAGACTGAAATTATTGTCACTTTATGTCATACAGACTGCTCAGAGGCGACCTATGTCTTGCATACAGAGCAATCTGTGACCCAGCTTTAAAAGAAATGCTGCACATTCGCAAGTCAAATGGCACACGGGTCACTCGCTCAAAGGATAGTAACCTGGTATGTGACATCATCAGAATTTGCTGGAGAGACAAATTTGTCTCACAGAGGTTGCTCTACCTTTGGAACAAGCTTCCAATTCATGTTAAACAAAGCCTAGGGGTTCCATCTGTGACCCTCTTAGACAGGAGCAATAGGTGCTGATTTTAGTATCTACTTGAATCAGACACCCTTGGGAACACAGGTTGAACTTGGCTAAGCTTGTAAGGGCCCTGGAGCCATTAGCCTAGTAACCTCCTATGATCCTATGATACCCATATACACATTGCTTCCTCAAATAAACTCCATGTCTACACATTTTAAAATTTGAAAGATACATGACCTATTAGTATACAGCAAAGTAGAAAAGCATTAATAAAATTCAAGTAAAAAAATAAGTGCAGTAAGGCCATACTATAATTATCAGTGGAATTCAAAGAAACAAAATATATATATTTAATCCTAAACTAATATAGCACATGACCAAGTTCACTGTAAGGCCACAAGCATTACCCATGTGACCAAAAGACAGAGTTGTTTGCCTTATATGAGAAGGTAGGTCAATGCAAGGTGGACCAGTGGTTGAATAACCTCTGATGGATATGAAGGAGTTCCTGGCCTCTGTCGGAGGCAGTGTAACATCAGATAGTCCCACAGTATAGTATTAGACCTTGTAGCAAAACTGCAACATGCCCCTAGAATATAAGTAGGCGATACCCCAGGTGGGTACAGTGATATATCTGTTTCAGAGAATGCCTTATAGGCTAGGCACAGATCACCTCTTAACAGTCTATAGGAGACCAAGTACATTGATAGAGCTTTCAGGCAGTCCATGTAGGTCATGTGGTTTTGTCCCTGTATTCTCTTTGTGAGGAACCTCTGTGGCACTCTTGTTGTTACATATGCCTGGACAGCTACATACCAAAGAGAGCTTTATACACAGTTATGGGCCTGATGAGGGATGAGTACAGTGGGACACTGATATCTCTGCACCAAGATGGTATCCCTTTACTTATAAGCTGAGTAATATAGAAAGACATCTTCACAACAGTAGACACACATTGCTTAAATGCTAGGTTACTGTCTATTTATGTTCAAGAACCTCCAACTAACGAATCAACTCTTAGGGGTTTACTGTCAATGTCATAGTTTCCAGGGACAGTCAGTATCCCAAAGGATACAATAATGCATGTTTTGACATTTAGCTTTAGTCAATGATTCTGGGAACAGCTATTTGTTTGAGACAAGCCCTCATAGAAGATGGTTAAGTCTTTTGAGAATTCAGTGACTGCTCCCAGGTTCCAATCATTTGCAAACTCGGTCATCCAAAGACTGTTGATGCTTGCTTGGACTGCTAAGAAGTAGACCCAAGGTAGGAATGGTGCCAGCACTGAGCCCTGTGGGACCGCATTAGTGGATGGTCCTAGCTAGCTTCAACTAGCAGCTAGTGTGGAGCTAGCTTCTTCTAAATTGATTTCTTGTGTCCTGTCTGTGAGCTAGTTGGTAATCCAGTAGGTGACATACTGGATTATACCATATTTAGTAAGCTTTTCTACAGTGCCTGAATGGGGCATTGTGTCAAAAGCTTTGGCCATGTCTAGTATTACATCTGCACTGGGTTTGCTCAAGGTGACAATGGGCTTTGTGATTTGCTATGTTCATAGATGAATCACTATCAGGCAACAGCACTGTGGAATTGCCACCACCTAAATTCGGAGGACCATCTAGCCCTGCTGATGATGGCGGTGATGAACTGGCATGATCAGGGAATAAAGTGGGGGTGTTGGACACATGGAATTGTAACACTGGATCCCCTATGCAGACCAAGGACACAACATCTGTGCCTATGGCAACCCAAGAGAGACACACATACACCATACAAGAGGGACAGGTTACTGAGGGTGCTTAAAGACAGGGTGGAGTGATGACACTACAGAAAAGTCATCCATGTCTGCCACACCTCCTTAGCATGAGGGCATGTGTACAGGTGGTGAGTAATGATGCTCATTAATGATGTGGGTACCACCCCCCCTTGAAGTACCTGTGTTAAAGGCCACGACCCAATCTATGTGCAGGGCTATTATGAAATTTCATTCTAGTACCATCACAGCTATCTCTGAGTTAGTATAGTTAATGCCGGGCTTACAGGATGATTTCTAGAACTGCAGATTCCATATGTATGACAGATTTGATAGACTGAATCACATACTAGCGGGTCTATGTTCAGCTAATAAAAACATAAACCCTCGAACAACTAAATATTGAACTGAAAACATCATTATTGAACATTACTGAACAGCAGGAACAGCAAAAAAACTTTATTGAACTTCATAGGGGGTGTGGGGGGGCATACCTTGGTTTGTTACATTTGCGATGTTGGCCAACTATGGTCATTCGATGAAGTTTTTTTTGCTGTTCTTGTTGTTTAGTAATGTTCAATAGTGATGTTTTCAGTTCAATATTTAGTTGTTCAAGGGTTTATGTTTTCGATAGCCAAACATAGACCCCATACTAACCTTGTCATGTCTTCTCATGCATGCATATAATGCATCAGTTGCCATCCATGAAGTCGTTCCACCACAAACTTCATGAATGATGGCCATCATGACTGAGGTCAGCCTAGATCAGGACTATGCAGTACTATGACTTTAACAGCTATATTTGTTGTGGAGGCAAGAATGGTCAGGAGAGGCCATACCCAGGGTCATTACAGTCATAGCAGAGGCAAGCCTGTTAATGCACATAGCTCATGGTTATGTAGCATGCCACCATCTAGGCAGGGCTGAGGTACAACCCATGCAAATCCTGGGAGAGGCGTCTCTTGTGGGCAGGTGCATGCATGGTGTGCCTATCCCTCTACTATGCATCCTGGACCTACCCAGTAGATCAAGTCACAGGACTGCAACTATTGTTGAGGCTGTATTCCAGTACACACACTCACACACACATGCGCGCACACACACACACACACACACACACACACACACACACACACACACACACACACACACACACACACACACACACACACACACACACAGCACCACCACCACCACAGCCCCCAGAGCTTCACACACTTAGACATCCAGTGACAATGGCCCTTCAGGAAGCCTTCTACAGTAATGAACCTCCCCAACAACCATCATATACACAGTGCATTCTTTGTTTTCATTGTCTTCAGCACTCTTGCATTTCTCTGAGAAAGACATTCCACATACCTGTCCAAATGATGACAGCTGTGCACTGTCCTATATACTTTGTTACTTCAGGTGCCTATGTCTGATACACAATATGTCCAGCCTACGGATGGGTAAGCATAGTCTGGTGTTGACTGTGCATGCATCACTTTTACTGCAGTTTATATGCCATATTATGGTCTAAAACTGTGTGGAAACTGTTGCCTCTTTGCCAGTGCCACAGCATACTATGCTCACCTCTGTCTAACATGTTCATCTCCTGATAGTGGGTACTCCACGGACTCCTCATCTAGTTCAGTCTCCACTATCTGGTGTGCTGGGAGCCATTCCTCCTGCAATTGCCCCCTCTCCCCACTGTAATTTTCTCCTAAGTATGATACTGTGTAACATTGCATATACTAAAAGCATTTTAACACGTGACATGGTCATACTGCAAGGTAATGCTTATACATCCTGGGAGCAAAAGAATGCCGTTAGCAGCCCAAACACCCATTTCACAATGACCCTAGTTTGTGATAGGGCATAGCTGTAGTCCTGATCTGTTTCATTCTGTGAATTATTATTTTTATCAACTAGGGCTCCAAGGCGTATCCAGAATTGCCAATAAGATGTCCCTGGGGAGAGTTATCCCTCACAAACCATTGTTACAGGTCACATATGCCATACATGGGAGTTGTAAGAACTGCCTGGGTAGTCCACACACACATTCTAGATGATATCTTGTGCATTGCAGGCCAGGTTCAAATACCTGTTTCCTGGGTCAATAGGAGGGGTCTTTATTTCAATGTGGGTGTAGTCTATGGCCCCAGCAACTCAGATAAATGTTTTTTCATAGATGTCTCTCATTGCATTTGCTTTCTCATCTGTAGTATGTGGAAACTACATATACACCCTCACATGCTGCAGCATGGCATCAAAGAAGTGATGTATTCTCAAAGCAGATGCCTAATATACTCTTACTGTGTTCTCAGTTGGTCATTGGAAGGTCCCTGTAGCTAGTAGACATAATGCCACACATATGATGGTATTCATGATTTTCACAGGCCTGCAGATGAGGCTGACATCTGTCTACCAGTTCCTTTATAGAATCCCTGTCTGCATGGAACCAGTTGTCAATGTCAGTGTGTTGTGGAGTCCATGAAATGCTAGGCTTGCTCAGAAGACAAGGCACCTGAGAGGGCAATAGCATGCACCACAATGGTTTGCAGTAGCAATAAAAGCTTCTTGCAAATACATCAACTAATGCTGCCGCAACCCCTAATATATTTTCACAGTTTGATAGCATGCCAGTGATGATTTAGCTGCATTAAACAAAACATTTTAATGGATGCATAATTTTAAAAAACCACATTGCACTCTTTATACATTTCTGAATTCTTCTACCATCTTCATTTACCTGAATTACATACACAGCACCCCTCATTTTAATAATTTTGCTCATTACCATATACCATGGTCAACTCTGCAGCTTGGCATCCACTCATGCCACATGTGTGTCACTGAATTGTACACACCCTTCAAGTGGTTACTTATCATGTAAAATTACTTACTGCAATGTGGCAAAAGTTTCTGAAACTCAAGGCAAGTCATTAGCAAAAGACATCACATGGTTTTGTTACGGGTGATCAAACACTAATTGGTTGGATTGTCACTGCCAAAACACAGTTGATCAAGATTAAAGCATGCTGACATATGCTGTGTGAAGATACTGCTTGTGCAAACTACTATGTATTTCAGAGGGGTTTGTCACTTTTCCCCCATGTTGTGTGACCATAGGTTAGAACAGTTTAGGGGTATGGGAGTAAAGATGATCTTCAGAAGTGCACAGTTAGTACTTAGGGGAAGCATTTCTTGTTATTTTGAGCTGAATGAGTCCTGTCAGATCTGTAATGCATTGGTCTAACATGGAGAAGAATAACAATTATACTAAGTACTGATAAATGTTTCATTTTTTTGCTCGGTAGCCTACAGTCTACCTCTAAAATATACACAAAGAAATCTAAATATCGTGTATTTGTACTCAACATAAATAATGTGTCTGAATTATCTTAGCAGCACACGTTTAGTTCATAGCGCAGTACTAACTGCCATTTATCCCAATTGAGAATCAAACCTTGCACTTTAAGTCTGTAAGTTAAACACCTTAACCATTATGCCTACCCCAACCACCAAACCAAGTCCTATACATCCTCATTGGATTTTATGGGACAATGCTTTATAGCTGCATCACTAAATAATAATCGTGGGTGATATTTGCAATACTGTAATATTTGCATCTTTATACATTTGTCTGTGAGTCTCATTCCCAGTATACTCAGTCAGCAGGCATTCATAAAAAGTTGGATAATGATCAAAAAGGAGATTATTTTGAAGTTTAGAAATGTTTCACTATATCATTACAGACTGCAGAGACTAAGCAATCACTATACCTCCAAATGTATATCTGCACGGACAGAGTTGTAGATCCCTCTGCATTGCCTACCACAATGGGCAATGCAGAGGGAATTCACAAAGGCAATCAAGAAGGCATAAGGTGGGTAGAGAAAGTGGGAAATGAAATGAAGAAAAGGAGAGGAGATTGTAGGTTTCACTTTTTTAAAATCAGACTGGATTGGTTTATTGTCCCTGCCAAGAGGCAAATGCAATGAAAAGGTTTTGCTGGCGTTCATGTAGGTAAGTCGTGCACCATTTTACTGAGAGCCACTAGACCGAACCAACATCAGAAAATTGAATAACAAAAACTAATCAACAAAGTATTTCAGGTGGGGGCCACATGCAAACTATCTGTGCTCTTGTGCCCTCCCTTCTTATTATAACTAATTCTGAGGTCACTGTAAGCTACAAGAAAGAACAAACTGATAATATGTACCAACCACTGATTAAAAAGAATTGTTTCACCCAATAGTTTACTTCACATATCAGCAAAGTGGCAAAATATCCCATAAAAATGGCACAGTTACTGGAAAAGATTTAGTTTGTCAGGATGCCATAAGGTTGTGAGCTGTTGATTACAGCAGTACCGCTCAATGGCATGAATAGCTCAGAGTGACAGCAGTTATCATGTACACCTGTTTTTTACACAAAAACTATTGCAAGTTAGCTAAGGTATATGGGAAGAGGAAGCAGTGGAAGAGACACAGAACCATTTTAGTTATAAAAAGGAGTGGAAGGAGGAAAACGTAAACAGAGTGAAAAAAAGTGATAAAGTAAAAACAGCATATGACCCTGTTCTGTTAATGTACTGCTGTCCAATGTACCTGTCTAGCACCTTAGTATTTGAAGAAATGGCAAATTATCATCTGAAACGGAGGCACTGTAGCAAAGAGTTCAAATAAATTCTGCATGAGGAAGGGGATGACAGCTGTAACCAAAAGAATATATGAGGCTAGTTATAAGTCGAGCACTTGTACAGGAAAATAGAATATCTTACCTGCTAAACTTGTGTAGGTAGATACTACAATAGGACTTGAACTTGTAAAGGAGCTTGAATTGTGGCTGGAAAAAATAAGAACACAATCTACTTAAGCACTTTTAAGTCAAGACAAATTCAAACAGAAATGGAAAATAATGGTTTGGTACAATACCTCATGGACTCGACATCTTCTTGTAGGCTTAGTACATAAAGGGTTAAGATAGTCATTGCACTGTAAAAAATATATATTAATGTACCAAATCATACTTTTTGTCATTAATAAAATGACAGTGGTATATTTTATATTAATACTATTTCACATTTTAATTTTTAAGAGCAGGAATGAACGTGGGGCTGGGGAGGGGGTGCTGTTTATGTCTTTGAATGGTAACTGACCTGTACCTACTTCAGAATTTTTCACATTGTGGAATCTACACATTGAGTGGTCATCTCAATGAATTGGAATTATACAAATGTAATTATTTTCACTGCTCTTCACTTTATTTCCTTACTTATTTATCAGGCAGGTGACCTTGATCATATTTCCGGTGAATGACAAAAGCATGCATGTCTACACACTGGTAAACAAAAAGTGGACAAGTGATACACCAATGTTAGTAATAATACAGTTAAGTAGTTAATGCTGCTCGTAATGTGTGCTCCAACAAAAGCAATAGTGCATGGTTGAGCAGTAAAGAATGATTCAGACTGTTATATAATGAAGCCAATACATTGCACTCACTTTGATGCTCAAGATATAAGTTGACTGAAAAAGAATGTGTGGGTAGGCAGCTGGTAAATAGAACTTGGTAGAGAATTCTATAAGTCCTAAATAAGAGAGAGATTGTTATTTCTTGTTACAAAAATAAAATGCTCCTTTAGCTGTGCTTCATCGCCTTCCCATTCCTGCTCCAAACCAATACTACCAGCAGAACTACAAACTGCACTAGTATAGTTAATCAGACAGACTATTACACACTATTACAGAGGATCAGCAATGCTCAGCAAAGAGGCAAACGTAAAAGCTGTAGGTAAAGGAACATTTCCTATTCTCAAAATTATGGAACATTCAAGTTCTAAGGGGCAAGATATGTCTGGTAGATTTCATTATATCATATTCCCATGTTTCTAGGTGTTTCTGCTGTTACCAGTATCACGAGAACTAGATTTTCATGCTGAATACCATGACGACTTTTTGGTAACTTGCATTTTATAATGTCTATAAAAGGACAAATAATGGATTGGGGTTCAGGAAACAAACTGGTGACTGCATACACATTAGTCATGAAAAAGTTCAATATTTATTTAAGATACAGGAATGGCAATTATACAAAAGTGAAATCAACTGCAACTAAAAGAGAATTTCAGGAACTACAGTTCCAATTCATACAATCTTGTCCCATTCTTCTGTCTGTATGAAACCTTGGAGACAAATTATTTCACATGCGACAACATTGTAAGGCATAGCCACACATATATTTGAAGTCCTGACTCATGTATTCCTTGGGCACTGCCATCTTCCACAAACAGGTCTTTTTTTTTACTGCTTTGCAGTGTATAAGATCTTACATATGGTAGGAAGTGTCACATGGTGGGCAAATGTTATAAAAAGGCAGTAAGGAGAGAGAATATTATAGATGCCCTTAGGCACAGATATATACCAAAGCTGTTCTAGCCCATGGCCATTAATAATTAGGAAAATTAGACCATGAATGGCTAGACTTAAAAATGTTCTATTCTATACAACTAGCAACAATAAGAAAATCAAGTCCACTGGTTCAGACCCAAAAATATTTTATTCTCTAGAGCCACGATATAAAACCTTCCAGGAGTTACAAAATTCAGCTAAAAATGTGCTACCTTTTAACTCAATCAATAATACAAACAATTAAATAAAATACTTCCAATTAACCTCTTCATTCAGTCCCATAGGGACCAAAGTATCACATTTAAGAATAAAGACAGACTCTTTGTGTAACAGTTTTTCTTTCAAAAGAATTTCATCATCATTTTCAACAAATACTTATTCTAAAATACAACCTTGAAGCATAGAAAAATCACTGCCATGTACATCTGTAAAATGACATGCCAAAATCTTGTCTTCCTTTTGATTTTTTTATGTCCTTGATATGTTCCATTAACCTCACTTTAAAACTTCTTTTTGTTTCACCAATATAAAAGAAACCATGCAGGTATCTTGAGGCATAAATAACCCCCTTGCTGTTACATGAAAAACATCCCCTTGGTACATATTTGATTTTATTTACTTATTCAAAGGAACATATTATGTATTTGCAAATAGAACAATGGTTGCATTTATAAGTGCCCACACATATATTTGAAGTCCTGACTCATTGTAGTATTCCTTGGGAACTGCCATCTTCCACAAACAGGTCTTTTTTTATTGATTTGCAGTGTATAAGATCTTACATATGGTTAGCATTGTCACAGGGTGGGCAAATGTTATAAAAAGGCAGTAAGGAGAGATAATATTATAAATGCCCTTAGGCACAGATATATACCAAAGCTGTTCTAGCCCATGGCCATTAATAATTAGGAAAATTAGAGCATGAATGGCTAAACTTAAAAATGTTCTATGGCTGCTAGCCTAGTAACCTTCTATGATCCTGTGATCCTATGAATACATGTGCTTAATGGCAAAGCACATAATGCTCCTATGCTACCAGTGAAATACTTGAATGAAGTAGCTGAAAATATGAATGTAGAACTACTAGACATCTTGCACTACAGGCAATTTAGATGTGGAAGACAGACAGCAAGAGTGAAGAACTAAAGAGCATGCATTAACTATACTGCATGCACAAGGAATACTGGACAACATGCACGAGTCTGTCCCAAACACAGTCTAGCAGCAAAAAGTTGGCTATTGACACATATGTCTACTATAAGGAGTTGGCACACATACAGAAGTCCTATTGGTGCTACAGATATAATTCTTCTAGATGTTGTCATGGTTGTGTCTTTACATGAGATATGGAGAAAACATATTCTGCTAAAGTCAGTTAGGCATACCCAAACATCTGAGGTTACACATCCTACACTTATACCAATCATGTCTTACATAAGGAGTCAAGCTTCCAGCAAAACATAACTCAAAAGATAACAACAGCCACTTCAAGTGAAGTATCAGAGACATAATCTGACATGTGTGCCATAACACAGCCCCACAGTAGAGATGTGAACAGGTGTCACACATTAAGGACTATGATCCTGAGCTGGTTAGCTGAGGCCAAAGATCTTCCATTCAAAATGGAAAACTTACAATGGAAACCATCTATGTGGCTGAAGATTTAGTCCTCCTATTGACTGCCGTACAGAATGTGGAAGATCTCTGATCACCCATATGGCTGATGAATGGGGTATTATCCACACAGGCACACATATATAAGCAGGTGTACACAGTAACAGCAGAAAGTGCCAACTGCAGTACATCTCAAAGTGAATCAAGAACAGGAATGTGTACATAGCAATACTTGAAACTATAGTGCAGGTTACTGACAGACAGACAGATATAACCTTGCCCTGTAACCAGCATTTCTTCTTTCAGATTTTAAATGTGCCACCAAGAATGTGGTAGGGCCTAATTCCCTGCTACTCCTACTACTGCCCAATAATGCTGCATGCTTCACTTCTCTAAAATTCTGTGGTGACAGGTCCAGAAGAGGTGTTTTGCTACTAACTACAGGTTGACACCCAAGTCCAAGCTGCATATTCATACCTGACTGCCCTGGTATTTTTGTAGAGATGCTTGAGGGGGTCTAGGAGATTGTGTTTGAGGATGTAGACATGCTTGAGGGGTTCTAAGAGATAGTGTTTGTGGATGCAGAGATGTTTGAGGGGCTGTAGGCGATAGTGGACAGGATGATTGGTTCAAGCATTCCTTTTGTTGCAGACCAATGAGGCAAGGCACATGCTTTCTTATGTCTACTGACTGTCACCTATATTTCCGCCTGCTTTCTTAGGGAATGCACAAGCTAGTACCATTACACCTGTGAAGTACACGGAATAAATGTGTAGCCTAGCATCCATGCCTATGGTCCCATCTGACCTCTACCTGTTGTATCTGTGGGAGCTGTTCACATTAGTACTGCATGAACAAGTCCATGCTGATTCACCAGAATAGCCATCCTGTGAGGGCTGCATGCCCTGATCATCAGTAGAGCCATGGTAGCATGCCTGGAAAATCTGGCACTCACTACAGAAGAAAAGTCTTCTTACAGTTAACTGGTTTACCTTCAGACAATTACCCATGATTGCATTGTTTGATTACATACCTGTATGAAGTGTGCTACTAGCACTGCCCCTTCAGTCATATGCTAGTGTAACATTTACTCTAAGAATTCTCTTTAATGCACTGCTCCTTTCTAACATTGTCAAATTTCAATAAAGTTGTCAGAGGCACTAGCACCTATGCGACATGAAACAAGAAAGCTATACACCATAAAAACCATATTAGTGGGTACCTTGTCCCACATATGTCATAGGATCATAGGAAGTTACTAGGCTAATGGCCCTAGGGCCCTTACAAGCCTAGCCAAGTACAACCCCTGTTCCCAAGAATATCAAGGTATTAAGCAGAACTAAGTCAATAACTTCTGCCCATGTCCAAAAGGGACACAGGTGAAACTCCTTGGGTGAATTTGCGGTTTCCTATCCAGTTATCCAAATTAAGCTTAAATAGGGTCAGCGAGGGCTCTGCTTCACCTGAATTCGAAGTTTGTTCCAGAGGAAAGGTGACCTCTGTAAGACATATCTGTCTCTCCAACAAGTCCTGCTGATGTCACATACTAGGTTGAGCTCCAGAGACCTAGTGCATCTTATACCATTTGATTTATGAATGTGCAGCATTTACATTAGAGCAGGATCTGAGATTGTTTTATATGCAAGGCAGAGGTCACCTCTGAGCAGTCTGTAAGACACAAAGTATAGTGACAGTGATTTCAGTCTGTCAATGTATGACATATGTTGAAGACCCTGAATTTTCTTCGTAGAAAACTTTTGAGGTCTTTCCAGTTGTTGCAGGTGCCTGGTAAGGTACATACCAAAGGTAGCATTGTACTCTATTATTTGCCTGATGAGGAGGAGGAGCACAGGGAGGAATTTCACCTCTTTTGTTCTGGATGCAATGCTCTTACTTATGAGGTGGAAAGGCTTTTTTACCACTGTGGAGACGTGGTGGTCAAAGGAAAGGTTGCTGTCGACATGTGTGCCCAAATCTCTCACCACTAATTGCATGCTTAGAGTGTTGTTATTAATGTGGTGATCTGCAGGGATGTGGCACTTGCCAAAGGGGATGATAATGCATTTTTTTGCATTGAATTTTAACCCATGACTTTTGCACCAATTGTTTGTCTATGTAAGTCCCTCTTGTAGGATGCTAACAGCATTTGGGGACTCAATGACTGCACGCAGTTAGCAATCATCAGCAAATTTTGTCAGCCATAGGCCTTTTGTTTTAGCCTGTACATCTGAGAACTACATTCCAAACATTAGGGGTCCCAGCACCGATCCCTGTGCAACACCACTGGTTACAGGTCTGCTGGTGGAGGTACAGTCACTTATTTTGACTGTGTGCATTCTATCAGTCAGCCAGTTTGCAACCCACTTGAAAATGTGTGGGTTGATCACTAGCTGGGTGAGTTTATCAATGATGCCTGCATGGAGAATAGTGTCAAAGGCCTTGGTCAGGTCCAGGTAGGCTATATGTACGGATTTGCCTTCGTTCCAGGCTTTGTTGACAGTCTAAAGAAGTCCACCAATTTCATGAGGCAGGATCTACCTTTAACAAAAACAAAGTGGGACAGGTCAAGTGTTTGGAGGTCTCTTATATCTTTGTTGGTTGGTCCATGATTATTCTTTCCATAGCCATGCAGACTAGGCTGGTCAGGCTTATGTCTCTATAGATTCCAGGGTCTGTGGAGGTGCCTCCTTTATGTAATGGGATGATGGTTGCTGTTTTCCATTCAGCAGGTACAAAACCAGTGCTTAGACTGAGGTTAAAAAGAGTACCCAGTGGTGCAGCTAGTTCCTGTTTTAATCCATTTAGAATGCAGCCTGGGGTATTATCAGGTCCCACAGAGGCTGTGTTTTTGGCTTTGGAGAGAGTGTTTACGATCTGCTCCTTGGAGATATTATGTGAAGGGCAGGTGGTATGGATGCTTTAGCGGATATGTGGTGGAGACAGAACCTGTCAGCTAGCTGATTGGCTATGTCTGTGGGTTTAGTGTATGTGGTGCCATTAACAACCAGTTCTGCTCAGAACTGGGTTTTTTCCTTTAAGGTTTCTGACGTAGTTAAAGAAGGCCTTATGGTTATCCTTAGTAAAGGAGTCTAAATTGGAACATAGCTAGCTTTTAGAATGCCTTATGAAGTGTCTTATTTGCTTGTTTAAGCTAAGGAGGGAATGCATCCATTTCAGAGACCATTCCTTCCTGCTCTTGGACAGCAATTTCTTTCTCTTATTGTATAACCTGTTAATGGTGGATGCCCACCAGGCAGGCTTGTTCTTTCTTGAGGATCTTGTTTTGATCCTGGCAGGTACTGCTGAGTGAATACATTTGTATAGATACTTATACAAGGCATTGGTGTAAATCCCAGTATAAGTGTCCATGCCATCAGTGAGGGCAGGGGCTATGAAGCTATTAATACCATTACACATTAGATTGTAATTGGCTTTGGAGACATTTTTTAGTCTAGTTGCTGCTAATGGGAGGGGGGGGGGTCAGATGTTATTGTTACTTCTAATGAGACTGATTTATGATCAGACCTCACTAGGGAGGGCCACACACATGGGGTGGTGCAACTATCACACGTGTTAGTGAGTACCAGATCCAGAATGTTCGGGCCCCTTGTGGAGGTGTCAGCCAACTGGTTCAGGGCAGTGGAGTTGATGAAATCCAAGAACCTTTGGGCAAGTGTGTTAGTACATGTGTAATTTACCCAATCTATTGATAGGCAGTTAAAGACACCTAAAACCAGGGTGTTCAGTTATATCTTGAGTGATTCAAGAAAAATCCAAGTATGCAGTGTGGGTATCCTGGTTCATGGAGGGGATCCTATAATTGGCAATAACTTGGAGAGGGGTCTTACCTACAGTAAATTGGACCTGGATTAGTTCAAGGGAATTGTTTTGTTTAACCAATCTAGAGGTGTATTTATCTTTGTTATTGATATTCCACCTCCTTTAGTTCTCGCACATTTTTCTGCATCATGACTTTTGTTGCATTGGTCTTCTGTGAAAGCGTCAGCCTGGATAGATTGTGAGCTGTAACACGTGATCTGATATGTCAAGCAAGGTGAAGCAAAATCCTCTGCCAAAACATGCAATGGCTTAAGCTAAAACATGTGGGTGAATTTTCCCTTCCTTTGAATCAAAGGCAAGAAAATGGAAGTTTTGTACGGTATGGGGTATTTTCTGGTAACTAAACCATTTTGGAATGATAAGATAGGTAGAAAAGAAACCTCAGGTTTGTTTTAAACTGCAGGTGAGTGTAAAATTTCCTTTAAACCTTTGTGTGAATGTGCTTTGGTGAAGTGGAAGGAGGGTTTAGTTATTCATTTATCTTTTTTTACCTGTGCATGCCCATAGCAATGAGTTACAAGTTGAAATGTACACACTTAGACCCCTCATTCATTATCATAAAGCATGCCACAGATACATGTGCTTGATTGTCAGTGTATTCATCAATACAATGGCAGCCTGACTGCAAAAGCAGTAATAAAAATTATAAAAGAATCCACAGATGCTCACTTTGTATTTTGTAATGTAACAAATGCCAGCTTTTGCGTCTGATGACAGCAACGGCTGCATGAGCTGATTGGCTAAGTTCATGTGCACAGTTTTACCACAAACATCAACGAAGCAAACAACTAATTCTATATGTAATTTAATTACTTTCTTTTCTTACCAAAATACCATAACAGAAACCAGAGTAATGATGGTAGTTTGGAAAAGATGAGAGCAGAGTTTCTTTTTCTTCATAAAACTATTCTAGAAAAAAAAATCAGCAAGGAACAAAAAAAAAAAAAAGAAAAAATGTAATTTTAAAACACGAGAAACAAGACTAAATACATTGTTTCTAAAGGAAACAAGGAAAGCAAATGAAAAATTACTGACCTTAATTTTGGGGGGAATATTTTTCCATACTTGTTTAATATTTCCAGTGGGGTTAGGTTTTCTGTAAAACATGTAACATGCAACATATAAGTACATAATGCGCACAAGTGCAGAACAGACATGTTTGGTTTGTCTGACTAATCTAAGCCTAATGTCTTCCAAAAGCTGTACGACCTAGAGATAGAAAATCAGACTGAACAATTCTGCCTTAGAAATCCTTCCTTCTGCAAATAATCATGTGCATTATAATACATGGATGGCATTATCAAAAAAAATTACAACTAACCGCCTTCTTCTGCTGTCCTGCCTGTATCATACAAATTGTCATGCTATGTTGAATATTTAGCTGTTAACTGGCACAGCGTAACAGTGCTATAAAAGAAGAACTGAGGCTGCCAACAGAAAAAAAAAAATGCACACACGTGCACGCACACACACACACACACACACACACACACACACACACACACACACACACACACACACACACACACACACACTCTCTCTCTCTCTTTAAAAAGTGAGTACCTCAGTTTCAGATTTTTTAATTTATAATTGCTAAATAAACAAGAAGAAGCCAATTGCATTTCTCTGCCTTAGCAGTTGCTAAATATGCTCCCAATTGTCAAGTTTTTGGCCACAAAGTAAATATGGATTGCCATGATTTATTGGAGCCTGAATTCAGCAAGAGATGTGTTGCTGGTGGTGTTGGCCTGGATTACATGTGGACTGTAATGTACTTTGGCAGAGCTGTGTAGTTTACATTTTTGATTTTAGTGTTGATGTTTATATATTCATCTGTTAGACTGATATGTGCTGGAGCATACAGAGTTTGTTTTAAAGCTTCAGACCAGTAACTTTGTATTCCAGTAAGTTTTAGCCCAAGACCAGATTAATTAGGAATTGGAGTAAACCCCTTATTGTGATCTATGTATGTAGTATGGTGTAGCAGTCCCTAATTGTGTTCTGTGTATGTATCATATTATAGTAACAATGCACTTGCTCTCAGTACAGTGAAACCCAAGTAGAAACCGGGCAGCACTAGGCAGGTGCCTAGTGGATTCTTGTTGTCTTAAATTTCAGCAAAACATTTAACATAGTTCTCCTTTTATCCATTTTGGAAATTTGTTTCCTTAGTATTTCTGCTGTAGAATGCTTAAAACAAAGATAAATAAATCCAACCTAAAAAATCTGGATTTGTATTGGGCGATGGCTTTCTCAAATGATTGCTTTGTAAGGCACTTAAAGGAGTAGTCATTCTGCGTGTGAGTAGTTACAGGAAGTCTGCCAGGCTCACTCACTCTCTGCAGTATGTGGAGAAAGAGAGGTGTAGTTTTATTTTTCATTAAAACCATTTTGATGTTCCTGCAGTAACCAAGTTTGACTAAAATATTTCTTGGGTTATTCAGGTTGGTACACTGTTCTGAAAACAACGATTAGGAGACAGTTACAGTAATGAATGTGTGATGTAGGTACAAGTAGATTAATAACCAGTAAATAAACTGTCTTTAAAATTTTAAGTTGCATCAATAAAAACAAATATTAGTACTTCTTATGAAAAACTTATAAGGTTAAATGTACTGAATGATGTTACTACAGTACAGTTCCAAAAGAATTTATAGCATACTGAAATATAAGCACTGTTAATTTCTACTTTATACAAGGCTGTGTATAGTAAATTTAATTCAGCTTTACAGAAGTGACAAAATCCATTGCATTGAGATGGGAAAAGAGCCATTAATGTTAATGATACATAGATTGAGGAGTATATTCACAATATATGCAACAAGACGGACCAGATTAGTCCTATGTTTTATATATAAAGGAGTTCTAGGTTGTGTTTAAGGTGCCTTGTAGTAGAGTTGTTGCGAGGAAATGTGGGTGAAGAAGGATGAGGAAGATAATATCCCGATGGGGTACAACAGTGACATTGCTACATTTTGAGAAAATGATTGTGCAGACACTTTCGGAAAGTAGAGTTCTCAATCTGCGAGAGAGAGAGAAAGACTGAGAGCTGAGTCAGGTTACAGAGTTGGGTCATATTATGGGAGGAGAGTGCATCAGTATGCAATTTATGAGACTTTATTCTGATAGGCAAGGAATTTATCTTGGTAGCATAGCTCTCTGGTAGGGGAATATCAGCTGGACAGCAGTTCTAAGGCTGTGCATTTTGAGTGCTGCTAGGAAAAAAGTGAGGACATTTTAGTTGCAGAAACTACAATTTTTTTTAATGCATTGAAATGGTACCTGGGGGTGGGGGGGGGGGGGGGAGTGGCATTATCAAATTTTTCTGTTTTGTAACAGCATTGCTCCAGTCTATGTAGCTAAGTAAAGAGGACTAGGAAGTAGATGGACAATTGCAGATGATTTTTTTCTAGCATGTTCGGTCAGGTAATATTTGACTATGTAGTGAGGCCCTGGTTTTTACTGGTGTTACTGATATACAGATTAAATGAAACCGAAATGTGGTGGCGATGCCTAGTAAATTGGCATTTGAGAGTGTCTGTTTTTTTTCTCTGAAAATAATACAGCAAAATAAGATGGGCCAGTAGACGGGATTTTGGACAGAACATAACCTTGGTCTTTTTATCATTTCAGTATATAGTTAGATTGTTGGAGACAGTGAATAATAGTAGTCCAAGTTTAGATCCCTGAGAAATATCTATGTTCACTGGACAAAAGGTTTGAGTGTGCAGTTTGCCATTTGATACATTGGTATCTGTCACCAGGGGCACCTTTGAACCCCAGAATGGTCTCCAATAGGTAGATGTCTTTGAGAGTTTGGAGCAGTAGTGGAGGAAGATTGTCATATGCTCTTGAAATATCCAGGAAGGTTGGTGAGACTAGTTGGCTCTTGCTACAATGTGCTTTGTTAGTGTTAAAGGAGAGTAAAGCTCTTGCTGTGTTATGGTTTGGTTGGAAATCTTTACACATAGGTTGGTTATTTTCAAGGTGGAATTTTAGTAGCTGAGAGTGGGCACATTGCTGCAGTTTTTTGACAGGGGACGGGGAATAACTATAGGGTTGTAATTACTTTATTCAATTGAGGTTCTTCCCTTATGTAGGGATGCAAAAAGTCTTTGTCGATATTTTATGGCCAGAGGACTGCTGGAGGGATCTTTTAATGACTATGGAGACTGAAGAGGCTAGTGCCTGTGCTGATAACTCCATGTATTCTGCAGTAATATTGACTGCTGTGAATGCAGTCTGCTTTAGTCTCTGCAACAGTTTTGTTCTCATAGGGACTGGTTTAAGGGTGAAGGTGGAATAGTTGGTAAGTTTAGGTGAGCTATGGGTAGTGGTAGCAGTAGATACATTTGATTAATGGTGAAGCTACATCATTGTAGTGAGAATTAAACGTTGCTGCTACTTTTGTGGTACTCTCCTGTGGTACTCTCCTGTGGTATTTGGTTGATTGTAATAGGAAGGTTTTCCTGGTTTTTAGGAGTTTGTTAATGGATGAGAAGAAACTTTTTGGGATGTGTTTGGTTGTTTATTTTCCAGACTAAAGTTCTGACTTTATGTAGACCTTTGTAGATTTAGTAGTAGAAGGGGAATTTTGTTTGTCTTTACTATATCTATAATGCATCTTTTTTATTTTTCATTATATATTTTGTTGACCTAGTAAGCCAAGGTGGGGCTTGTGCATTTAGGATGGTTATGAAGATATTGTTAAATGTTTCAATGGTTTTGCCAGAAGGGAAGTACTTAAATGGTTGCCAGCTACATTGCTATATTGTGGATGTGAAAATTTCAGATTAAAGTGTGTTAAATTATGAATTAGACTAGTGGTGAGAAGCAGTAAGTAGTACGGTATTGTCTAATGGCCCATGTGGGGTGTTGGCCACTTAATCGGAGACGGTATGTGCTTCTTGGATTTACTCTGTTAGGGGAAATAAGTCTAGTCTATGGTTGTGAAGGTGTTTGTGGAAGTCTTAAATATGGATTTTTTTACCAACTAGATAAAATTATAGAAGTTCTGTGGTGAATGGAGATGCGTGCCATGAGTTTATGTAGTTGATATTGAGGACACCAAGTATGGTAGTTTCATGGGAAATTATTTTTGAGAGCCAGGTGGGGGGATTGACATAATGGTTAAGGTATTTACTCAACATACAAAATCTACGAGGTTTGGTTTTCATCTTTGAAAGGGAAATTGGCTTAGCATAAAATGGCCCACAAGGGCAGTTAGCTTAGTACTTACCAATGAACCTGTAAGCCCCAAGAACTCAAAATCTGCTGTCTCAAAGCTAAGGACTCAAGTGTCTTGCAGGAGACAGAGTTAATGGGAGTTGAGAACTTGTCCATTCAAGCAAGTTGCAGCGAGCAAGTGCATAGCAAGCATATAGTATGTGAGCACTTGAAGTAGATCCCTTGAGCTCATAATTATTTTTACACACCTGTAGAACTATAAAATCCTGGAAAACTGTATTACATTTGCATTATTTTAGTTTATTTGTTGTATTTTTATTTTTATTTGGTGTTTGTTTACTGGGTCTGACTGGGTTTAGTCAAAAAACTCTTTTTGGCACAGTCCCAGTAAGAAAAGCTGCAGTGTATTGCAAACATTTTAAACAGACATTTAGTAATATAGATGAACAGACATTACGCTATATACATTACCAAATACACATATATTTGTTGATTAGATTACATTTATATGAAATAAGTGAAACTATTACAGTATAAAAGATACTTATGCATTAGTAGATGTTGAACACTGAGCATATGAAGAGGTGTATTAGTGGGTTTGGCAAATAGGTAATAGATCAGGTCGCTTAGAAATTCAAATAAATGGATATGAGGGAAGGAACCAGGCGGGGCAGAAAATGTTAATATTGTAGTTAAGAGGTAGGGTATAAACAGGTTCATAGATAATTATATGTATGGCTATCATAAGGTTTATATTAGAAGTACAGAGATGTGAGTGAGCGGTGTCAAAACATATGTATTTGGCTGTTAGATGCTAGTACTATTTGGGTATTAATGAAAACTGGCTGCTGTGCATAGCTTTCTGAATTAAAAAAAAATGATTTGACAATATGGCAAGCTGAAGTTAAGAGTGGCATTTATCCTGGGGATATACAGGAGCAGAGCCATTGAGTTGACAGGTGAAGTTTTAGTTGTGTTTTAAATGAGTATACATTCTGAATGGATTTCAGTGGTAGTGGAATGTGGTTCCATAGTTAAGCTACAGTATTTTAATACAGATATTCGCCTGCAGTACTAAATGATTTGGTTATAGTGATTAGTGATTTTTTTTCTCTAGAGTATAAAATTCCATTCGGGGAATAGTGTATAAAGTTGTTAAAGGCTGGAAAATTTTCTGGCATATATAGAAGTCTGTGTATTAATGTTAGCTTAGAAAGTAATCAGTTTAATTCTCTAAAGTCTGGGCAGTGGTGTGTTCTGTTGTTATAGTTTACTGCAGACTTGGCTGTCTTGTTATAACACTGATCAGGGTTAGACAGTTGTGAGATTTGTAGGTTAATTAAGACTAGAGCAGCACAGAAGTGAGATGGCAGGAAGAAAGTAGAGATTGTACATCTTCTGGCTATGTCAGTGAGGAAGGAATTTACTTGGTTTCATTTCTCTAAGTGTTTTGGGTTTCTAGTACCACGACAGGAATGGACCCCATTCCTAAGTCAAAATATGATTAAAGTTCATGAAATCAGCATGATTTCATTGTTTGATGTTAGCCAAAAGTGCTTTTTGCAGCATCCACAGTGTGCCCAGAAATGACTCCGTCTGTAATTCATATGGATTTACATATATCACTAGCACATCTGAATAATTCTGTAAATTCTTCTTTATGAGACCTGTTGCTCCTATTACTTTTGCTACTGTCTGGGTAAACTTCTTCCACATTGCCATAATTTCTACCTGCAAATCCTGCTATTTTATGACTTTGAGTCTCTTTCTACATAAGACACTGTAAATCACTGGATGTAGCAATTTCAGTGATCAATGCTACCTTTCTCTTTTCATAGAGTACTCTATCTGGTTTTCTTTCATCTATTTTTGAACTGTTGGTAATGGGTGATCCCATGTAATATAAACTTCATCATTCTCTGTAATGCTTTGTGGCTCATGTTTCCAATTCTCCTCAGCTACTTCAGTATTGTAATGTTTGCACAATCTCCAATGTCATATTATTCAGCCTTTCTGTATACAGGCCCTCTACCATTAGTGTATCACAGCAAGACGTGCAACTGTTTCTAGTTCTGTTTTATAGAACCTCCGTTTGTCTGTTACTCCAACATGTTCAGTGGACTTTGTAAACCAATGTGTATGTAGTTTACTGTCCTGGGCTGCCAATATTAACCTTCCATCTTTTGGTATGAATTCACCTCTGCTTAACCATTCCTGCATCAGATCCTGACCAGCATGATGTTGTTCCAGGAGACTTATGTAATTGCAGGTATAATTCTGCCTTTTCTACATTTCTTGCCTTCTCATCTAATCCTTCTCCTTATATTATTTATTTTTTTTTTGGCACATTAATTTGCTGCCTGCTTATTGTCTACTTGTTTTGATTTCTGTTCCCACTTGACACTGATATGCTTCTGCTAAACTAAGCAGGGGAGTCATCTTAGACTTGCTGTCTTCATGTTTTAAAACTTTCACTATGTTTGGATCTGATGAAGTCAGCAGATATGTCTGCAGTCCTATGATTGCAGATTGATACATGAAATCAATTAAGAGGATGCCCACACCTCCTTCAGAATGAGGAATATATAATCCTGGTATATACTGATTTTTATGTATCATTTGATAAGTGTGAAGCATTTTTCTTGTTTTCCTGTCCAACTCATCCAATACCTTTTGGGGCCAATCACCCCAAAACTGTGAGTTAGAACAGGAAAAGCAAATTGGTTTGTAACTGGATTTTGTTCCTAGATTTCAGGGCTGTTTTCACTATTAATTTTAGTGTTTTGAAATATTACTTACTGATTTTTGTTTGCATTCGTTCATGTTTTATTGTTGACCCTGACTCAATCAATTTTCAAATATTATTCACTCCCTCCTGCTCAAGTTCCTTTATATCACATTCCTTGGAGCTGCAGCTTTCCTGCTGTAAATGTTGCTTTTGCACATTTATTAAGACCAAATGACATTCTTATATCATCTGAGAAAATGTTGACCCCTTTCAGTTGTGCTTTCAGCTCCTCATCTGATGAGCTACATATGGTTTTAAATCATCCACAAAACTAAGAGAAGTCATTACACTTGATTGTTTTCTGGGAGCCAAATTATAACATGTCCTAATCTGTTAAACAGACAGCTTAATGGTTTGAGGGTAAGACAAAAGAGCAGCGATGACAGAGTCACCATGGAATATCTCCCTTTGATTTTTTCCCCCTGGGATAATAATTTCTGCTTTTTAATAGCTTAACTGCAAAGTGGTTTGCAGCTGTTTCCACGGTCACTGTAATGTGCTTGATTGATTTATTGTGGATCTTATATCTGTAAGCACTCCTTTATACATTAATGTAGGATGTTGTCAAAATGCTTTTTTGTAATCTAACCATGGCATACTTAGATTCTTCCCCTTTTTACAATTCTGCATTATGACTTTATTTAACAACAAATCATCCTTTGCTTCAAATTACTTTCTTTTATTACCCTTTTGTTCTATTGCCATGATTGAGTATTCTTCTACATGACTATAAACTCTGTCAATTCCGCTATATAGTTTATACATCAATGGAAGGCAAGTTACTGGTCTGTAGTTTTTAGCATAGCTTGCAAGTAAACTTTTAAGGGAGATATGATTTTTCCTGTTGTTAACCAGGTTGGTGCCTCTTCAGAATGTGCATATAGATAGTTTTTACTCAGGTCTAAATGTTCGTGTAAAGATGTTAACACTTTTACCAAGATGGTAGATACTGCTCCTGGGCATGGGGTTTTCCAGTTAGAAGCTTTTTTAATTTTGTTTCATTTTCTCTGGCTGTTACTAAATATCATTTTATGTCCTGTATATTTAAAGTTCTTATTTTTTGACTTCTTCTATCCATTCAGCATCTTTGTTATGTTCTATAGGGCCTTCATAGATATTGCCCCAAAATGTGCCTGTTTCTTCTTTTTTGAAGGGTGTTTCTATTCTTTTTGCTTTGTTTCCCAATTCTCTATAAAACGTTTTGGGCCATCAGAAATCTGTTTATTTTGTTAGAATGTTGTGCTCAAAGACTTTTTCACAGAATCAGCTAACTTAGTTAATATGTTCATTAATATAGGCTAAGCTAGGGTGATATCCTTTTAGCACACTGGCAGGCTTCTGTTTTATATCAAAGTCATTGTTAGCCAGCAGAAACAATTACATGCTTGGTGAAAGGACTATGTTGATTTTAGTGATGTTACTAATAAAAGGCAAATAATCTATATCCCAATATAATGTGTTGCCCCAGGATACCACTTCAATAGTTAAAAAGAATCAAAAATGGATCAGATTTTGAAAAATACCTTATATTATACTCCTTTTTTCTTTCACTGGGGCAGGAAATTTGCTGATTATTTGACACAGTGTTATGTTGTTAGGTGTCTTCCGTCTATTAGAGTGATAAAAGAGCACGGGGGCACACTCCCCTGTGATAGATGTACAGTTTATCAGTTAATTTGTAAAACTCTTGAAAGAATTAATAATATAAAGGTGAATATGGCTGGAAACTATAACTGCAAAACTTGTAGAGTTATTTATGCTATTCAGTGTCCATGTACATTATTTTATGTAGGTAAATCTAAGAGGACTTTTCTACTAGTATTAAAGACCACAGAAATATATATGGGAATGCAAAGAAGATATCTTTGGCAGCACATTTTAATGAATTTCGGAGTTCTAATTTGTTTAATTTGAAAGTATTTGTTTTAGAACAAGTGAAATGTAATGCTAGGAATAGAAATGTAATTAAGCTATATTTACAGTATAAGGAAATTGTATTTATATTAAAGTTTACTACTTTGATACCTAATTGTTTAAATTCAAGTTGTAGTTAGATTTTTCTTAACTGATTCTAAATGCTTTAATTATGGTATAATTTCCTGCATTATGTATATTCAAACTTTCCCTCTCGCATTTATGTTTTACTCCTCCTTTGAAGGATTTTGTTGAGGTACCATGGGAATAAACTTTCACGACTGGAATTTGCTGACATTTTTATAAAACAGAAATCAATTGTAAGTGTTGCAAATAAAACTATGTAATGATTTCAGACTGATTTTCATTCTTATGGCATAATTATTCTGATAAAAGCAGTTGTGAAGACTTCCAGTGGTCTTCCTCACATAGAACGCTTCACAACCTGAGCATTTTGCTAGATAAACCATGTAACTAGAACTACATATAAGAAATGGTGGTTGTTAGGTTTTCTTTTAAGCAAGGTTAAAAACATGGGGCTTGTCTGCAATGTACCTGCAAAAAAAAAAAAAAAGGCACACTCAAAAGTATATAGGCATATCTATATCTATATCTAATCTCTCTCTCTCTCTCTCTCTATATATATATATATATATGTAGATAGATAATAGATATAGATATATATTTGGGAACTCCTTGAGAATTCAGCTTCTCTTGTTGGAAAAGCATGGATGTTCACCTAATTTAAGTAATATCTCTGGATTGACAAAAAGAATCCTGCAATTATTCTTGATAATATATTTTATAACTTGATTGGCCGAGGTGTTCTCACAAAACTATTTAACCTACTATCAATCTGCATAGATCATCATAGCTAATTTACATGACCATAAAAAGGGATAAAATTAATGGAAAAGAAAGCAATTTGGACTGGATATATTAACAGGCCCTGATACATTTTACCATGTAGGAATTAAGCCTGACACTATTAGCGATACCAGTATATTTTTTGCCATATAGAAACATAACAAATTACTTACAAACACCAAATATAAAATTGTCAGAAATATAACCACATTCAAGAAGCAAACTTTTTTGTCTATCCTTAAGCACAGCAACTAGGAGCCATTAAAAATGCAGTCTTTAGTTGACACAGTAACTCATTTCAGCAAAACTTTTCTATCCATATTAAACAGCTTAACAAATGAATGCAGGCTAAGCAAAACTCTAAAAAAATTTGATCAACAGTCAATAAACTTATGCAATTTTGTCAAAAATCACAACTCTGCCCTTTCATAGATGAAACAAACCACAACATAGCATGCAGATTCAACTTATACAACATAAATGTCACCATCTCCCTTAATAAATCCAATGCAACCAGTAAATCAGTGACAAGGACACTGACACTACTACCTTCACATTTACCACAACTCTTACAACCATGATAAAAAAAAAAGTTATTCTAGCTTTATACCTACATCTCTTGCAGCTGATGACTTATCAACCTGGATGTTCAGTCTCAAAATAGCTACAAGATTCATTGCTTATCCAGAATCTATACTTACAGATCGCTATCTCCTAAAAAGGAATAGTCTCCAGGATCTGGAAACAATCCTGTTATTCTCTAACATAAAGGTGAAAAATCACATAAACTAGTGATCGACAGACCTACATTCATCCTACCCCCTCCATTTAAAATACCCGACAAATGCCCTCACATACATCTGATTCACTGTCTAACAGAGAACGAGTTACTTTCCACAGCACAGCATAGATTTAGGTGAGGCTATAGCAGATAGCATGACTAACTTTCATAAACTTCATGACAGGTAAAATCAAAGTGAAATGATTGCATCCCTATTTTTAGACCTCTTCGAAGCATTTCATACAGTTTCAAATACCATCCAATGTTTAGACTCAGTTAACTAGGCCACATGAATAATGCAATCAATTGGTTTAAATTGGTATAAAATTTTCTTCAGCCACCAAACACAGTGTATATGTTGGCTGATGATCTGTTAGCTCCTCAACAAATAGTGTGGGGTGTGCTAAAATGTTTCAATACTAGGTCATTTACTCTTTAATCCATTTATAAATAAAATGCACACAGTCATTCTCCCACCAAATCTAATCCAATATGTAGCTGGCACAACACTAACATGCTTTGCCTCTTCAGTGAAAAGGCTCCAAGATGATCTATTACATTCCTTCACAAAAACTGAAAATTGTCTGGAATAATCTTAATTACTCCTAGATTCAACTAGTACTAAACTAATGGTACTTAATAATAGTATCAAACAATAATACTAGACATGGGTTAGTACCAAATACAATGCTACTGTGAATAATAATGGACCATAGACTGGGATTTGATAAGCAGAGATAGCCTCGGTGGAGCAGTGTTAGTGTTGCTGACTCACAGCAAGAGGTTCTCCCGTTCAATTCTCGGCTGGAGTGCGGGGAGTGCCTTCTGTGTGGAGTCTGCATGTCCTCCCCGTGGTTGGGTAGGCGTTCGAAAGACATGCGTAAATGGGCGTGCCTTCACTGAAGGTTGAATGTCGAGCTGGCACCTCAGCGTTCGTGAAAATCTACTGCCAATCATTAGCGGACCGGAGTTCCGCTGTGGCGACCCCTAACCGGGAAAAGCCGAAAGACAACAACAACAACATCTAATATGTAGGAGTCCTTTGTAAATTGAAACCACTCCTAGCAGAAAATGCATGTAAGCTTATATTTCATACCTATCTACTCCCTAGTTTCCTATATGTCTCGCCAATTTCTACTAACTTACAGTATTCTCAGCTAACTAAACTGGAACAATCTTATAACATTGCAAAGCTTGCTAACAACCACATTAACTGAATATATTACTGTTTGGCACTTCATTCCCTTATCTGTCTGGAGCTATCTAATCTGCTAGCCTTTCTCATATTTTGACTTTCCACAAAATCCTGTATAGCCCAGACAGATGCCCTGCCACCACCCAGCTATTCATCTGGTATATTACCCCCAAGAAATTGCACCTAGCACTTAAAAAGCTACAAATCACAATAGTGACTGTCTTTACACTGAATACATTGCTAAACTGTGGAACTTAGTCGCAGCAGATACCAGAAGTATCTCACCTCCTACAGTATCTGAGAGTAGCCAATATGAATTGTAATAAACAGAGCACAGCACAGTTTCTGGAGTACTTAGGCTCCTATATGTTAAGGACTGATACAAGCATTTTGTAACGTTATTCACTTTGAAAGTACTAGTACAGCGGAGGTGGTGCTGCGGTAGCGTTGTTGCCTCACAGTAAGGCGCTGTCCGGTTCAATTCTCAGCTAGAGTGTCTTCTGCATGGAGACATGTGTGAATGGGCGTACCTTCGTTGAAGGTTGTGCGTCAGGGCTGGTAACCCGGCACGTAAAAATCAACTACCAATCATTAGCGGACCGGAGTTCTGCTGTGGCGACCCCTAACCGGGAAAAGCTGAAAGAAACAACATTCACTTTGAAAGTACTGGCACACCATGCAGACAGTTCTGTCTGATGTCTGTTGTAATGCATAGGTGTCTAATTAACTAAACCTTGCAGGGCAGGAAATGGGATACTGTGGCTTACTGAGGGAGGGAAAATGGGAGTAACTTGAGAAGAAACTAAAGCACACAAAAGCAGCAGCTCCCAAAAAAGTCTGTTATCTCAGCAATGAGTTGATATCTCTGGATGCTTTTTTCATTGAACGTGTAACATCAGTAGGAAAAGCATTTGTAAGAGGCACTGCAGTACAGTAAGTGATACTAGTACCAAGGCCTCTCAAAATTAACATTGCTTCTCTGTTCTTCCATTCTAAGTGAATGGAACTGAGATGTGACAGTCAAGCCATTGGGTGTTATAATCTCAACAAGTGTGCCATCAAAGTGCACTATGGGGAAGATTTAGTTTTAGAATAATGCAAGCTCCGATCAGGACCTCTGCCTCCAAAAGGACACTGAGTGTTACAAACACAAGAAAATTATTAGTGACTACTACTTTACGATGAATACAGGTTAGCAATGTGTAGAAATTCAAGGAAAGATAAAAACCAAGTGTTTTTTAAACTTTTTCCCGTAGTTGTCTTTTACCTTTTTTTCCTGAAAAAAAATGTGATGCCACATCTATTTGTCCTTAATTGTTTATCTCTGCTTCATGAGAAACCGGGATTTACTATAATTAATTGTATCTCACTTATTCAAGACATGAATCATAATAACCAAAATATCTAATCGTAATGACACTCTTAAATGATAACTACATAAAAATATCACCATGTAGTATGAAGCTATTAATTTTGCTGACAGATAAGGTCTTTGCACATTGTAATACAAGGACTATGCCTTCATATCCTCAGCCTCAGAAAAAGAAAACAGAGGTAATCCAGAAGGTTTGAGTCAAGTCTGGTATCTCACCTGTGACCCAGGGGGTGACAGGACAAACAAGAAAGAGTACAAATAATTAGTCCAGGCAAAATCACTTTAGCTAGCAGATCTAGTAGACTCTGTCTCCCTGATACCCTCCCTGTGGTAGGAATAAAGATGCCTTGTTGAAGTTTCAAGCAGTTTATTCAGTTAAGTAGGTAGATGGACAAGTGTTCTCATTCTAATACATTACATTTAACAGGTCAGTTATTTAAAGGCAGTTACAGACAATGGTGGGAGGGTCCAGGGGAGCTGACTAGAGGGAAATCTGGGAGATGAAAATACAAAGAGTCAATCCCAAAGATATAGCCGGTTATAACTACAAGGTTGAGGCGATGCTTGACAATAACAGGTTTTACAGCAAATGTGATTTTAACACTGTGAATGTTGTTTAGAATAATTTGAGAGAGCAATTAAGAATTCTGAATGAGGATGATTTCCTAGATGCCAAGCTTTTTGACTTTTTGGTCACCTCCCACCCATAAATATAAAACTTCTTTGGGACCCCGATACCCCATAAGAATATCTCTGATCCTCCCTAGAGACCAGTTGTGGCAAATGTTGGTTCCATAACTGAAACAAAATCCATTTACCTTGATGCCCAGATAAAACCAATGGCCCACAAAGGCAGACATAGCCTTTCATATTATATGTGTTACAAAATATGCTAATAAAGTCTGGTGATAGCCTCATAAAAGAAGGTATTTTCAAATAATCAATGTGTAAACCACTTTATTAGATGGACATGATGAAACTCAAGCAAAAGTGTTTTCTTAAATATAGTTCTATAGTGGTAACTCATGGTCTGTTGTCATGTTTTCTTTGTTAAAAATAAAAACATTTTAACTAAGAATGTGCTTGACAGGCTGCTGAGCTGGTAAACCCTCATGTGTTTTTCAGGAATATGGAAATAGGGGACTAAATTCTAAGCTTTGGGATTAACTCCTTACTTTTCCATCTCTCAGATTTCCCTCCAATCAGCTCCCCTAGACCCTCCCACTATTGTCAGTAACTGACTGACCTGTTGAATGTAATAGAAGAAAAACACTCAGCAATCTACCTACTTAAATGAATAAACTACTTGAAACTTAAACAAGGCGTCTTTATTCCTCTGACAGGGACGGTATCAGAGAGAGAGAGAGAGTCTCCTAGATCTGCTAGCTGAAGTGATTTTATCTGGACTAATCCTTTGTACTCTGCCTCAGAGAAAAGGGAAACAGTGCAAATCAAATACACAACTTGCCTCTTCCCTCTTCTCTGACTCCCACAGCCCAAACCCAAAGCACAATATCCAAAACAAAACAAATTAGCAGACACAAAGACATCAGCAAAAGCATGCAATCTTCCTTCTGTGAAATTTTGTCTTCTGAGAAAAAAGACACAAGGTGGCATGTAGTGTTCCCAACCTGTGCTTCACTCACAGTCCATTACAAAAACCAAGTGTTACTTAGACACTAACTCTTTCTCCATGCCCAGGTCATTCCATATTACAAGCTTCCTCTTTCCTAGTTTTTCAAAAATATATTCTATACGTTCTATATGAAGGTTCAACTTTAAAATAATATACCAATTTAGCCAGAATTTAAGACCATCTCTCATGCTAGTATATTCAGTGTACAACATTTATTTCTTATTATCCTTTTCAATAAATTCTGTTTTTAACTTAAAAATCTCCTTCCAAGTCCTAACCTCTGTCGAAATATCCCTGCCTCACACATAACGCTAAACTGTCATCGAAGCCTGGCTCTTTCTTTCCTTTTCATTATCTTGTGTTGGCTCTAAATGACATTTCTGTGTGGTTTTCTCCCACTCTTCCTCCCTGGTACCACCTTCTGAAAATATCAAAGTTGTTCTACAGTGGTAAGCCAATTCACAGCCGACTCTGACAAGTAGATATGCCGTCACCTACCTGTTTTGCTACTTCAGAGTCTGACTTTTGCTGAGCTACTAATGTTACATTTTGTCCAACCCTTCCATTTCTTTAACATGCTCTGTACCTTGCTTGGAACTTTGAAACTTGTGCTCTTTATCAAATGGCCTTTTTCCTGAAAAGGATTCAGTCATTCAAATGAGTTAGAGTGAGTAGAAAATGAAGGGTTAAATCTTCCTTTAGAGAGGTCAGGCTGCTTTTGATGATAACTATGACCCTGTTTCTAGATGTAGGAGTAGTCATGCAGGCTTTTGAAGGAACTCTCAGTTTGGGAGACCATATACAGTACAATACCAGTTGTGTTAATCTTTAAATCTATACCTGTTGATACTGCTTCCACTTAATGCAGATCGGCAGCTGCCTGCTCGTTTTAGCTTGGCAAGCCTTGCATTCCAGTCTTCCAACTCTTTTATCCTTGTTTCTAGGTTGTCTGTTAGCTTGCACAGTTCTTTTACTGCACCTACATTCTCCATGAAGATATGATCCTGAAAAACATACAGCCATGATGACAAGAGACTATTTATTAGATAAACTATCATAATTATCTAATTAATAACAAATAATGACTCAAATACATTAAATGTATTTGCATTGATCGCTGGATAAAAGCACCAATGAAAAGTAACCACCTACTTCATATCTGACCCAAGTAAGAAAAAAAATAATCAGCAAAAAGTGCAGTTGTGAAAGTCAACTTACCATAACAGTAGATGTTCAGATGATCACTGTTGCAGTAACCTAACCTATATGAGATATATCCTGTTAACCAAGAAACTCAGAGGTAAGCCACGCACATCAGCTTTCAAACCATACAAAGTGTGATAGTGGCAAGTCCTCGCACAGAAATCCATACAGTCAGGGAATAAAACAAATTAGTAGTTGAGTTTAGTGATTTTGTCCATATAAAACCATAGACTTCATCAGAGCTCATTATATTAAAAGACATTAACCTTTTATACACTTGCTACTACCACACTTTGTATGGTTTATATCCCGTTAAGGATATAACAGCTGATCAGCTTCCAAAGCTTCAGGGAACCTTCCATGCACCCAAACCATTAGTTGGCTTGAGCTGAGTTAGCTAAAAAACAGGTCTGAGCACTAAGCCCTTCAGAGCCTTCATGCCAACTGTCAGAGGGAGGCCGAGGCACGAACTCAGAACTGTCTCCATGTAGTATATACACAGAGGTAGCTCCTAAATGCTTTATCCAATGCGTGGGTATCCCCAAATTATCTATGGTATGATCACAGCTATTCTCATTAGGGGTAATATATAATTATCAACCATGGGTTAGGTAAGGCCACTCTCTAACCAAATGAGATAGGTTAATTCAAGCACAAAAAAAGGGAACTGGCTGGGCTTAAAATGTCCTACAAGGACAGCCAGCCTAGTACTTACTTATGAACCTGTGAGCATATGCAAGGACATTGCTAGGAACCAAAAAAATTAAATGTATATTATATATCATATGGTAGCGTTCTAAAGCTTAGCACAGCTGGGAGGTGGAAGGAAAAAGGGTCTACAAACCTCTGGTGGATGGTCCTAGCAAAGCCTGACCAAGATATGGAGAAGGAAGCTAACTTGTAGTGCTTTGTAAAAGTATGTATAGAGGACCAAGTTGCTGCTTCTAATATAGTTCTAGAGTCCAACTCTTTCCAAAATGCCATAGATGAAGCCAAGGCCCTAGAAGAGTGTGCTTTCACCCTACCTGGAAGTGTTTGTTGTGGTGAGAATAACAAAAGGTAATAGCCTGGGACAGCCATCTGGAAATAGTTTGATCTGATATAGGTTGTCCCTTCTTCTTACTTCACAAGAAATGAACAAATGATCAGAGGTTCTAAAAGATTTTGTTCAGTCAAGATAGTACCTGAGTTGTCTGTGGACATCCAAATTATGAAACATCCTTTCCCCCTCAGTTTTTGGCTTTGGGGAAGAACAGATGAATAGTTTGGTTTTAAAGTAAACTTGAATATAATTTTAGGCAAACAATAAGGAATAGCTTTTAAGGAAACCCTGTTTCTGGGAAAAATGAGATAAGGCTGACATACTATAAGAGCCTGCAGCTCACATACTCTTTCTGCAGAGGTCAGAGCAAACAGTAAAACTGTTTTCCATGTTAAGAACCTCAAGCCAGCCAGATGACCTGGTTGAAATGGAGCAAGTGTTAGCTTCCCTAACACAAAATTAGGATCCCAAGGAGGAGCCACCAATTTACTTGGAGATCTCTGATGCAATAACCCTTTAGAAAACATTTTGACGTGAGAATGCCTTGAAAGAGGGCAGCCCATGGGCAGGCATGCTGAAATAACTGGCCAATGAACCCTGACTGAGGAGTAAGGCAGAGCAAAGTAACTCACACAAATATCATAAAACCAGAGAAACACTAGCCCTGATTGGGTGCTGTCTTTTTCGTTGGCACCAACTAAAAAAACTTTTCTGTTTGCTAATATATGATTCTCTAGTAGCAGGCTTTCTTTCCTCCATTAGTACCTGCTGCATGTCCTCAGTAAACAGGTGCCTAAAAGATGTTAAGATCCTATCATCCTGGCAGTCAGCTGAAGTTGTTTGGGGTTGGGATGTATCAAACACGATATGTGAGGAAGCTTGTGACAATTTCCCCTGGCCAAATCTATAAGAAGAGAGGACCACTGTAGCTGGGCCAAAATGGAAACACCACAATGATCTTGGGGGATTCTTTCTGAATCTTCAGAAGTACCCCAGATATTAGTGGAAAGTATGGAAATGCATACAGGAACATTCCCGTCCAAGGAATAGAAAAGGCATTGGTCTCCTAGGCCTTCTTGCATGGAGTCCTGGAGCAAAATTTTGCCATCTAATTGTTTAGAGAGGAGAGGAAAATGCCTACTAGAGGAATTCCCCACAGGTAGATCAAATCTTGAAAGAACCCATTGATCTATTTTAAAATTTGTGAGGGTCTGCCTTTGCCTGCTCAGTTTGTCTGCCACACAGTTTTGCTATGATGAAATGCAGGATGCCTGTACAGTGAGATTGTGCTGTAAATCTATATCCTAAGCTAACATGGCTATTTTGCATAGGGGGTTCCCCATTGCTTGTTTATGTACAGCATCACTGCGGTATTGTCTATAACAATTTGAAAAGGTCTTGGGGACCAAAAGTGATTCATACAGTTGAGCACCTTGATAAGAGCAAGCATCTCTTTTATAGTTATGTAGTTGTGTCTGTCTTTGTTGTCTCAGATAGCTCAGACTTTTATCCTGCTTGACACTGTTCCCTGAAGTGTCTGTGGTGACAGATTATTTTTGAGAAAGAGGGGAGAAAGGGAGACCTGTATTCAGGGATACTTGATGTCTTCACTAAGTGATTTGTTTTCTGACAAATCACAGAACTGGAATCTGAAAAGATAATGGGGATTGGTGCTGAGACCTTAGATACTTCAGATACCATTATATCTTTCTTATCTGGAGTCTTGCCATGAGAATCATAGATGCCATGAGACCCAGAATCCTAAGGTATTTCCTCACAGCAACTGAAGTCTGAGCAAAAAATCCTTGAGATGGATCTAAATTCAGATCTATTTTTTTCCCTGTGGAAGAAAAGCTATTTATACTGAGTCAGCCCACGAACACAATCCTGTGTGATGAAGTCAAAAAAGACTTTGGAATGTACTCTTGGAATCGTAGCCTGTGTAGAAGATCTCTCATCCAAATGAGAGATTCCTGACACTTAGAAAAAGACTCTTTTAAAATAAGCAAGTCATCTAAATATGGAAACATCTGGATACCCTATAATCTGAAATGGGCTATGACAGGAGTTCGACACTTTATGAACAGTCTTGGGGCAGTGGATACCCCAAGGCATAAGGCAGAGAACTGATAATGCGATCCAGACACAGAAAACATTTAGAAACGTTTGAAGTCTGAATGAATAAGAATTTGATGATAAGCATCTTTTAAGTCTCAGATTACCAAAAACTCAAATAAAGAAGAAGGGGTGACAGGCAATGAAGTAAAAACATTTTAAACTTGGGCACTATCACATACTGGTTTAGGAAAAAAAGTCCAGAACTGGTCTCCAAGCATTTTATTTTTCTTTCCTTCTTTCTGCTTGGGGGGGGGGCAAAGCCCCTTATGTAGTTATTCTGACTTGTTTGACTGTCCTTTGTTCTTGGGGGGATCTGCTTTCTTTTTGGAACCTCCATACCATTATTTTTTAAATGTCTGAATGTCAGCATTTTGCTGAGACTGTAAATTTTGTTTCTTGGTATAAACTAGGTGTGGGAATTGAAAATCCCTTGGAAGATGAGGAGATGGAGGCCTAAAAAATCTGAGAGATGCCCTGTATCAGTTTATATCTCTCACCACATTTTGATAATCTGTGCAACAGAGGGTCCAAAATCTAAATCTCTATCCAAAGGAGAGGTTGAAATCTCCAAATCTCCTTTTTAGTATCTTCTGAGAGGTTCTGAGAGTGCAGCCAGGCAAACCTCCTCAACATAGTACCAGTGGCAACAGCCCTGAATGTAGCATCTACATAGTCATATACACACTATGAATAGTGACCTGAGTAATTAAAGAAACTAAACACACAAAGCAGATTTTTTCCTCATAAGAGAGAACAGTAGATAAAGCATTCCTCATACTTTTATAATTAGTTAGCATAAACTTTAACATATAAGCCTAACAATTCAGAACTCTAAAAATTAAAGCTGCAGAACCATAAACCTTTTTCCAAACGTATCAATTTGTTTTGCAATCTTTGTCAGAAGAAGGGTTAGAATTAACAAAATGCTTGGCAAGAGCTGGATTAACTAAAGGTACAGCTGCTTGATCAGGTCTGGATGACTGTGTAAAAATTTGAAACACTGATAAACTTTGTACATGCTATCCACTTTCTTAGGTGCAGCAGACTTGCTGTCAAGGGGAAACCCCAGGCTGTGACAAACACATCCCGAGATGGGAGGAGGTTCTGAACATTCCAGTTGTAACAGTTCGTTGTTGTAGAACAGAGCATGTGTTGTAACTTTAAGAAGCATTTTCAAGTGTAGGCACGTGCATATAAATAGTGAGCACGTGCAGGCAGCAATGCCATTTTGAGAGAACAGCCAGAGTGTTAACATGTATGAGTGCAGTAGTCAGTCTGTTTATAAGTTTATTTAAGTTTAAGTTACTAAGCCTTAATCCTGATGTGTTTGTATATAAAAAAGCTGGCTGAACCGAACTCACAACTATTCGTCTGGTTTATCCTGACCAGATGAGTGACATGGTGTCAGAACTGGGATTGAGAGTGCAATGTCTTCAAGCCATGAGATACAGAGTTGACGGTAAAGGTATATTGAGCAGGATGGGTGATACAGTGCTCAAACAATTAAAAAAGGCCAGAAATGAACTTCAGGTAACCAAAACTTGCAAAAATTATTTATTTTGCAAAGAAAATGATATGAAGCATTCGTAAAGCACAAAGCACATTATTAATGAAACGAGTAGCACAAAACATATTATTAGTCAAACGAAAGGCACAACGCGCATTGTTGATTAAATGAAATGTTTGAAACCACAATATTCAATAAAATTGTCAGAAATACTTATATGGGGTTCAGAGCTACCTCCAATTTGCATAATGAGCATGTTTAAAGTAAAACAAGCACAAGAAAAGTATAATGAGCATGATAAGAGATCAAATGGGCATAACGAGTACAATAAAAAGACAAAATAAGCTTAGAAAAGCAAGGTGACTGCATGTTTTTTAGTAAATTACCGTGCTTTGGCATGACCTACTATTTTGCATTGACCGAAGCCGTTCAAAGCATAACTAGAGTTGTTCAAAGTATCTCAGAGTGTGCAAAATGCTTGCAGTGTGTGCTTTATTACAGTGCAATTATTTCAAAGAGTTTAGCAAAGTGCAGTTATTTTGCAAAGTGCAACATATAGCCATTTTGAAAAGTTTCTTGTGCTGTGTACATTTAGGGTTACCACCTGTCCCACTTTGCGAGGGACAGTCCCTCTTTGGGCAGTTGTGTCCTGACAAAAAATATTAAAAATGGCAAATGTCCTGAGATTGTAGGACATAATTATGTCCCATATGTTATGTAATAGTTGCAAAAAATAATTATTTTTGTATCTAAAATACCTAAATGTTACAAGAAACAGAATAAGCAACTAAACCGCTACAAGAATAAGCTTTTATTTAGGCAAAAAAGTAAAAAGTCTATCCTTTGTACTGACCGTGGGTATGTGTCGGCCTGTAAAATCTGATGTGTGTTCCGAAAATGTCCCACTTTGGCCATTTGAAAAGGTGACAACCCTATGTACATTATTCGCAGTGCCACCATTTCACCATATGCCAACTCTGAGATCGCACTACAGTGCAGAAAAGGGAAATCTTCCATTTCCGTGCAATACAGAGATCTTCGTTAAAAGATTTGAAGTTTCAAGACTTCAATCATATGGTGTCGTCCATATCAGATTCTAAGTTTTGAAACTTCAGTCTTCTGATATAGACCCATTTTGCAGACCCAGTCCACTCGTGTTTGATCATAATATTGGAGAGAACTGGAGAGTATTTGAGCAGGAATATGACATTTTCATACAAGCAGCTTTTTCTGGCAAAGATGCACATATGATGGCATTTATTTTGCTTAACCTAATGGAGTCAGAAGCCATTGAAAGAGAGAATTAATTTCTGTATGCACCAGCAATATATGCAGGAGAGGGGGAAAACTGCCATATTATTGTACCAGCTGAATCAAGAGAGGACCCTGAGTGCTTGAAACATAAATTTAGAGAAATGTGCAACCCCCAGACAAATGTTACATTGTAGAGGCACCTATTTTATACAAGAGAACAAAAGCCAGGAGAAGCTTTTGCAACTTATATCACTGACATGAGAAATAAAGCTAAACATGCAGATCTGATGATTTGAAAGACAAGTTGATAAAGGACATGCTTGTATGTGGTGTTAATAATGCTGCAGAGAGAAAGATTTTGCTTTGTGACAGTGATTTAATGTGAGCAAAGCAAAAGACATTTGTCAAATCCATGAGCTTACAGAAAGGTGCACGAGTATGCTTGCAAGTGATAACAGCATGGTTTTAGCTGCCTCTAGAGCAAGCGTAGACAGCATGCAGCACATGGCTAGCAGAAACAGGCCTAAGTACATGGCAACTGCAGCCCCTTCAGGTTTTCCAGGGAGAACCCATAACTTTTCAGCAAGTTCTAAGACTAGCTCAGCAAAACAGACATGCCCAGTGCAGTATAAGGGTGAGTCAGCAAAACCCAAGTCAAGCTTTATTGTTAACTGTTCCAATTGTGGTGCCAGTCATGAGTTTAAAAGACAGAAGTGTTCAGCAATGCCACAAGCGTAAAAAATGGAACCACTTTCAAAGGTTTTGTAAATCAAACAAGCCTCATTTAGTTATTAAGTAAGGTCACTCAAAAAAAGTTGATTATGTAGAAAGCTTAAACCCTACTTTCTATGTAGACAGTGTATCCGTGGTCAGTGAAAAGGTTAATGCAGTAGATTTGTTGGCAAAGAATGAAGGGTTTTGTACTGTCCTGATCAATGGTAAACCCACGGAGCTTAAGGTGGACACTGATTCAAAGTGTAATGTTATATCAGCAGAAGCATTTGCTAGAGTAAGAGCTGGTGAACAACTTAATTTGGCTAATTGTGCAAAGCTTATTGCTTATGGAGGTGAAGAGATTCAAACCAAAGGCTCAGTAGTGCTTTCACGCTATTCAGCTGGGAACAGTTATAGCTTGCAGTTCTATGTAGTCAGAAGACCTGTGCAGTTATTATTAAGTTTCAGAGACGGTTTAAGAATGAAACTGCTTTCTTTTACCAAAGAAGTCCATCATGTAAGCACATCTCCTAGTTCCAGCTTCACTGATGCTATTTTCTCAGAATATGGTGATATTTTCAATAACAAGCTAGGCAAACTTTCAATTGTGTACTCCATGAAAGTAGACCCAGAGGTCAGTCCAGTAGTTAAACTGGTAAGGAAAGTTCCGATAGCTATGCAGAACAAAGTCAAGGTCCAGTTAGATAAGATGGTGCAGCAAGGTGTGTTTTGCCCAGTGACAGAACCAACTGAGTGGGTGTCTCTCATGGTAGTTGCTCATAAGAAAAGCTCAGATGAAATCAGCATATGCATTGACCCAAGACACTTGAACAAAGCATTAAAGAGATCTCATCATCCAATGCGTAGAGTCGAGGAGGTTGCCTCCCTCATGCCAAATGCCAATGTTTTTTCTGTCTTGGATGCAAAGAGTTCATTTTGGCAAGTAATGCTTGATCGCAAATCTTCACTCCTGAATACACTCAGTACTCCATTTGGTAGATGCAGATTTCTCAGAATACCTTTTGGAATAAATTCTGCCAGTGAAGTCTTTCAGCATGCAATAGAGTAAATGTTTTTGGGTTATCTGTGTGCTATAATAGTGGATGATTTACTAGCTGGAGGTAATGGAGAAGCAGAGCATGACAGAAACCTCAGGAAAGTTCTGGACAGAGTGCGTGAAGTGAACTTGAAGCTCAATCCTCTGAAATATAAATTCAGGCTACCAGAAGATACTTATGTAGGTCATTTATTTACCAGTACAGGCTTATGACCAGATCCTTCCAAACAAGCAACCATTCTTGAGATGTTAGCTCCAGACAATGTCCAAAACCTACAGAGTTTCTTGGTATAGTTAACTATTTGGGCACATTTATACCTGATGTCAGTGATGTATCAGCACCTTTAAGAGAGCTTACACACAAAAATGTTGCCTGGTCACAGTTGGAACAGCACCAGAGAGCATTTGATAATCTCAAACAGCAAATTGCCAATCCACCTACAATGAGATACAATGATGTCCACAAACAATAATTCTTTGCTGTGATGCTTCAAAGTTCAGTCTTGGTGTAGTTGTTTTTTAAAAGGGCAGAACATTTGCCTATGCATCTAGAACTCTTACTCAAACTGAAATGCAGTGTGCTCAAATTGAGGAGGAACTTTTGGCTATTGTGCTCACATGTTCAAAGTTCCATGATTATATTTATGGACAAGCTATCCAGATCGAGACTGATCATCAACCTCTAGTCACTATTTTAAAGAAGCCTATGCATACAGCTCCAACAAGACTACAAAGAATGATGCTCAGATTAGAAAAATACAACTTCAAAATGGTCTATACAAAAGGCAAACTTCTTTATCTGGCTGATACCTTATCCAGTTCACCCAGAAATACCACAGAAAGCTTGATGCAGAGAATTTTGACTTTGATGTTATAGAAGTGCGTAATATTTCTACCATGAGACTTGATGAGCTGAGAAATCATACAAAGACTGATCCAATTTTGCAGAAGCTCAGCCACTTCATCAATGTTAGATGTCCATCAAAGCAATCTTGTGTACCACCAGAAGTGCAACCTTATTTTCCTTACACAGATGAGATGCTGATGGAAGATGGTATCATTTCCAAAGGTCTTAAAGTTTTTGTTCTTACTTCCTTACAACATGAATACATTCAGATTTTGCATCGTGGCCACCCAGGTTCCAAAGCTACCAAAAGAAGGGCACGAGGACTAATATTTTGGCCTTCTCTGTAAAAAGACATTTTTAAACTGCTTTCATTGTGTTCATCATGCAATAGTATTAAACTGCATTTGCAAAAAGAGCAGCTTCAGCTAAGCCAGATTCTAGAACTACCTTGGTCAACAATAGCCAGTGACATATTTTATTTATTTATATTTGTTTACCGAGAAATTCCGACTGGACGCAGATCCTTTTTCAGCGGATGCCCGGGGAGAAAAGCTCCACATCATGTACATGATAAATAGAGATACAAAGTTGTGGCAATAGTAAACAACATTACAGGTTGTTGGCTTTAATACAATAACAAGATATTGATTATCAACAGTATATACAGTAAATGTTGCAAGTTACGATAGTTTCTTGTCGTTTATAATATTAGTAACAAAGTTGTCAGACAAGATTTTAAAGTATGTAACGACAACTTTCTGACTGTGGTTAGTAGTGGCGGTAGTATAGTTGGGTTAAGAGTCTAGGTGGGGGGAGGTAAGGGTGGAGGTGTTAGTCTGGATTAAAACAAGGACAAAGCCAGTGCAAATTTAAGTGGAATTTGAGTGCAGTCTTGAAAAGGCTGCTGGAAGGTAGAGTAATTATAGAGGGTGGAAGATTGTTCCAAAGTTTAGATATGGTACATGAAAATGTGGCTTCTCCTGCTGAGTTTTTGGGTTTGATAACAGTGAGTTGATTTTTGTTGCTTGATCTTAGGGGCCTAGTGGAGTGATAGGGTTGGAGAAGGGTTTGAAGGGAAAGGATGTTAAGGGGGTGGTTAATAAGTTTATGAGCGAGGGTGAGTTGATTAAAGTGAAGGAGTTGTGGGAGCTCTAGCCAGTTTAGTTCTTTAAGGGAGATATGATGATGGCTGCAGTAGGAGGTTCCAGTGGCAAATTTAGCAATTTTGTTGTAAGAAGCATCCAGCTTGTGTAGGTCTGTCTGTCTAAGGTTGGTAAGTATAGGGGATGCATAGAGTAGGGTGGAGATTAGCTGGGAATTGGCTATGGAGATTATAGCCACCTTGGTTAGGAATTAGGAGCTTTGATATAATGCACCAAGTTTCTTGTGAACTTTTTTTATTGTGAGAGATATGTGGATGCCAGATCTAAGTTTGTTGTCTATTTCCACACTGAGTAATTTTGTGTGCTCTGATGGAGAGATAATGGTATTGTCTTTGGTGAGAATCTTGAAGTGGGGGGGTGTTTTGGGTGGCTTTGGAAGGTTGGAACAGGAGAAGTTTTGTCTTACTTGGGTTGAGTAGGAGCTGAACACTGGATAGCCAGCTTTCTACAGAAGAGAATTATTCCTGTGTCATTTGTTGTAGTTCTGGTAGAGTGGGGACAGAGCAGATGAGAATAGAGTAATCTGCGTACTGTATAAGAGATGCTTGTGTGGTGGCAGTATGTAGGTTGTTAGTGAAAAGTGAGAATAGCAGAGGGCCAAGAATAGACCCTTGGGGAGCTCCGAGAGTAACTGTGAGGTGAGGTGATAGGTTATCATCCCAAATTACTGATTGCTGGTGTCTGTGTAGATAGCTGTGGAACCAGATGCAGGCTGACTGTGAGAAGGAGAGGTTGGGGAGAAGAGAGAGTAGTGGCTCATGATATACCATGTCAAAGGTCTTTGAGAGATCTAGAAATACGGCAGTAGAAAAGAGGCCATTGTTTTTGTGATTAAGTATAGTGTTGGTGAAGGAGAGCAGAGTGGAGGTAGTGCTATGATATGGCCTGAAACCATGTCTGGTTTTGGAGAGGAGATTATTAGCTAGGAGGTAGTTGGAAACCTGAGTGTTGATACATTTTTCAAGTATCTTGGAGAGAGGGGAGAGGATAGCAATGGGGTGGCAACTGGAGAGGTCAGTGGAAGGGTGGCTTTGTGGAGGGGAATGATGTGGGATATTTTTCATATCCAGGGAACATAGTCTTCTGTTATAGAATGGTTGATTAGAATTGAAATTGGGTAGGCTAGTGTATCAGCTGCAATTTTCAAGTATTGAGAGGGGAGGTTATCAGTTGTGAGTTTGGTGAGTTTAAGTTTTGACAATAGTCTTTTTATGCTGGAGGTAGGGACTGAGGTGAAGAAGAAAAGAGGAGTGCGGGGTTTAGGGTTAGGAGTTAGGGGGGCTGTTGTAGGGAAGTGTTGCTTGTTTAGAGATGTTATAGTTTCAGTGTTCATAATTGAGTGGAACAATCAGCATTACTTAGTGTTCGTAGACTCTTATTCTAACTGGTTTGAGATATATTTGCTACTTAACCTAATGTCCAGTACTGTTATTGCTAAGTTGAAACATCATTTCTCAGTCCATGGTAGTTCATACAAAGTTATTTCCGACAACGATACACAGTTTACCAGTCAATTATTTCAGAAATTTGCAAAAGAGTGGGACTTTATCCATATTACTAGCAGTCCAGCATACCCACAGTCAAATGGCCTGGCTGAACGTACAGTACAGAGTACAAAGCAATTACCAGAGAGGTCAAAGTATGACAATACTGATATATTCTTGAATTTACTTAATCTCAGAAATATACCCAGTGGCAACCTACTTGGCACGCCTGCTCAGAGACTTCTATCTAGGAAAACCAGAACAACCTTGTCTATCAGTTCTAGTTTGTTGGTGCCTAATGCTAAAAACAACTATTTAAGAAGCATTCCTTTCAGAAGTCCAGCTATGATACAACGAGAAGATTTCTTCATCTATTGAAAGGAGAGACAGTGAGGATGCAAACGGCGAAAGACTTTGATCAAATTGGTCAAGTGAGAGGTATAAGTGCCAAGCTGAGATCCTACTTAGTGGAATCTGATGGTATAGAATACAGGAGAAACCACTGGCATCTTCTTCTGGTGTCTTAATCGATATCACAGCATCGTATATGTGATACAGACTCTAGATCTCAGAGCAATCCAGGCAATGTTCCTGTTGAAGAACATGTCTCAGTACTTATTCCTGTTCCTGATGATGTCCCATATGTCCCTAAAGTTGAACATTCCTTAAAGACAGTCCCCGTTGCTAGACCCAGTTCTAATTTGTATGTTACACGATCAGGTCATATTTCTAGACCTAGTGTAATATATACAGCAACCTGGACATGATTATTTTATTTGTGTTTAGTTTTGTATGATTGCATGTCATAGAATTAGTTCTGTATAACTGCATGTCAAAGGATCATTTCTGTACAACTGCATGTCAATGAATGCTGTCATTTTAGTGTATGACCTATTTCTCAAAGAGGGAGGATGTAGAACAGAGCATGTGTTGTAACTTTCAGAAGCATTTCCAAGTGTAGGCATGCACATATAAATAGTGAGCACGTGCAGGCAGCAGTGCCATTTTGAGAGAACAGCCAGAGTATTAACATGTATGAGTGCAGTAGTCAGTCTGTTTATGTTTATTTAAGTTTAGGTTACTAAGCCTTAATCCTGATGTGTTTGTATATAACAAAGCTGCTTGAATCGAACTTACAGCTGTTCGTCTGTTTTATCTTGACCGGACGAGCTGCAATAGTATTTTCTAAGGGACTGAGAAACCCCAGTGTTCTATCAATGAAGACACTGGCACATTCTTGAAAATAGTCTCAGAGAAAGAGAATCCCTCATAGGGAGATTCAGATATCATGATCTCCTCTGTCTGAATCAGAAATCTGAATAAAAAAACTGCATTTATCCCATCACATTCATCTACAGATTCAGTTTCTTGAATTTCTTCAAGGAAAAGAGGAATCCTTTTTATTCTACCAGAAACCACCACATAATAGCTTTTACAAGTTCCTGAGCCACACCTAATAAACTACTCCTGCCAAGTGAATCTGGTCCAGGAGAAGATAAATAATTAGTTTTCTGTTTCTTTTTGACAAGAAAGTTTGGGCACACGTAATGGCAGCAGCAGCTTTCCCAGGGATGGGCACAACATTCTAGATAAGCAGGGGCACTTTTCCTCCCCTTTCTCTTAAGAAGAACAAGCGTGGCTCTCCCTTGCCCACTGAAGGGCCTCCAATAGCTGTAGAGAATGTGGGCAACTCCAAGTCCAGAGTGGCTGCATGTGCTACACCAGAGGGATCTAGGGAAAAAGATGAGTGGACTGAGGAACCAGCTATGGCTACAGCAGAGTCACCACCTGAGGCTGAGGAAAACTGTCAGCCTGCTGTGATGGCAAAAGTTGTTTGGTTAATTATTTCTTTTTGTGGCCGGAAGAAGGACCAAATGTGGGACTGGTAGTTTGTTCCATGGTCAAGCAGAAAATATTTTCCCAGGGAAACTAAGCAGTGTGAGCCAGTAAAAAATTTAAAGTATTTAAAAGTAACCTTTCTCAGTTAAAGCACAGTAAAACAAGCACTGTGATATACTTTGTCAGCCCCCTAAAACTAAACTAAACACAGTTTTTTCACATACAAAAAAAACACTTTTAAAATGTTTAAACTAACTTTTAAACTGTCAGAAACAAAAGTGTGCTCCTGTTTAAAAGTACAGTAAAGTCATAAGACAGTCAGCAAAAGCATATACTCCTAGTTTAAAATATGCTTTCCTCAAGAGGAAAATAAGTTTAAACAAAGGAAATAACATTTGGCAGTTTTTTCCAAAGGGAACATAATCTGCCCAGCAAGGGAACAGCACAAGCTGACTGTTGACCATCGAAAGCCTGCAGAGGAGTGCTCTCTTCATCGTGAGCTCAAGCCGACTTTTAGTTTGGGCTCATGGAAGGTGCCCTGAAGCTTTAGAAGCTGGCTTGCTGTTATATCCTTAGCAGGATATAACTCATATAGCTTAGGCTAATGCAGCAGTAATCAATATGAAGAACATCAATTCTACAGTCAGGCATAACATATTATAAATTCAGTCATCCAGTATTTCTTGCATTAGGACACAATGAATATGTCAGTAATGGGATTTCCTTAAACCAAAGCTGGACTAGCCATTAATGAAGGAGTTTTTGACATCTAAACAAGAAACTCCAATCCCTATAAGCTCTCCTTACCGTAGAGAATGCTGACATCTGTGCAGTTACTAAGTGCAAAGCAATAATGCCTTTGTTACATTTAGACCAGCTGGTACAGAGAGAGGGAATAAAGGTAGAGGTGTTTCTATTTACATCAGAAATAAATATACCTCAAGGCTGGTCAAACAGGACAATGCACTTGAACTTCTCCATGTTAGAATCAGCACAGAATAAAATCCTGTACCATGTCTTTGCAAGCTATACATTCCCCTCTATGACCCAGGAAACCCATACTAAGTATTCAGACTTATCGGAAACATTAACCATCCAATCAAATACCATATTCATGGGTGAGTTTAATTACTCCACTATTAACTCAGAATCATGTATGATACCAAACATGCAGGCACAGAGATTCCTGGATTTTGTAAACACAAACTAGGGCTAGATTGTTAGTATGCGGACCAGGGGCACAAACATACTGAATTTGGTCCTCACAAATATGGGAGAGTGCTGCACATCCCCTAGTGTAATATCTTCTCTGGTAAGATCAGACCACAAAACGGTCTTCTTGAAGTAAAAATAAAACTGGAACTTCAGCTAACCCTGAAATGTTCAGGAACTACTCTAAGGCTATCTTCCTACTATTAAGTGATAATCTGGCAACATTTTAAGCCTCCATAAACCCTGAGAACACTGTTGCCTTGTGGAATTGTTCACAGAAACCCTGCAGAAGCATGTTAATAGCTGCATAGAGGCATTTGTACCCACCAGGAAGAAGTACAGAACTAACTCAAAAAAAAACAAGCGAACTTGATGGAATTACATCAACAGGCTGCATAACAGAAGGAAGAAAATTGTGGCAGAAATTTAGGAGGTCTAGCTAGCACCCAGCAGGATAAAAGCACTCTTATCAAACTAAACAAACAACTCAGAAGACAAATAAAGTCTACCAAAGCCAAATTTGAGGTAAATTCAGCCTTCCAGGCCAAGGACAACTACAAGGCATTTTTTAGATATCTCCGCAGCCTCAAAGGCAATACGTAATTGTGTACATAGCTAATTTTTAATGGAGCCACCTATATTGAGCCAGAAGACATGGAAAACCTACCGGCAGACAAATTTAGGTCTAACTTTATCCCACTCTTCACATCAGTCTCCCCTCAGGAAATACCCTCAAATATAACTCTCCTACTATCACTAGTGAATGGACCCGCAGTGCTCTCTCTCTCTCTAAGGTCAAGAACACTGCATCGATGGGCACAGACAATATCCTGGGATGCCTTCTAAATAGCATGAAACATGACCTATTAGGCCCAATGCAATTGATATTTAACTGTTGCCTCGAAACAGGCTTTGTGCCTCGTGAATGGAAAACAGCAACAGTTACACCTCTGCACAAAGATGGGCCACCTACAGACCCTGGAAACTACAGAGCCATAAGTCTCACTAGTCTCATATGCAAGCCATGGCAAGAATTATCATGGAAATGATTGGTATTAACATAGGAAACCTCCAGACACTGGACCCAGCTAAATTTCATTTTGTCAAGTGCAGGTCATGCCTAGTTAACCTGGTGGACTTCTTTGAGAAGCTCACCAAGTCAATGGATGAGGGCAAAATGGTGCACACTGCCTACCTTAACTTGGCAAAGATATTTGACACAGTATCCCACTTGGGCATTTTTGACAAACTCAGGAGGTTAGCTATAAACCCTTATGTCACCTGGTGGGTAGCCAGCTGACTCACAGACAGGAAGTTAAAATTTTGGAGTCCACCTCTACAAACAGGTCAGTGACAAGCAGAGTCCCCCAGGAATTGTTCCTGGGACTGCTCTTTTTTGAATTTACTTCTCTGAAGTCAAGGCCAATGTCAGAGCTACTGACTAAAAATAAATGCCAAAGAAATGAATTATAGTATTATTCAGAAAGTCATCCACCCATGAGAACTATCATATTGACAACACATCCCTAAGAGCTGACCAAGTAGTCAGGGACTTGGGGATACACATAGACAGTAATCTAGTCTTTGACCATCACATGACTACAGTAGTGAGGGAATCATTCTATGTTGTGAACTTATAAACAAAGGTATGACATCTAGTTCCAAAAAGGTCATTGTTCCCCTGTATTCAGCATTCATCAGACCTATCATTGAGTACAATGCCCCCTTTAGTATGTACCTAACCAAGCACATCCAACAAATGGAATGTCCACAGAGGTTCCTCACTAAAAGAATAGGACATGTCCTGTGTAGACCGCCTCAAGGCCCTGTCTCTGTATTCTGTCTTCTACAGGCTTTTGAGGGGAGATGTATGCCTGGCATACAAGGCATTGTCAGCCCCCATCCTGATGGACCTCTGCATATCTGCATAACAAACAACACCAGGATTACCCATTCTAAAGTGTTATAACTTGCCTGTGATATAAATAGGACCTGCTGAAGAGACAGAGAGATACTGGACCATCTCTGCAACAGACTCCACATACATGTGAAGCAGAGTTTCTCCTTAACCTAATTCAAGTGTAACTTTGGAGAATTGGATGGTGAACAGGAAATTCATCCACAGTTTGCACCCATGTCTCTAATAGTGCATCTTCCAGGCTCCTGCTTGTAAATGTTTCATCTTCCAAGCCCCTGCTTTCACTTTTCAAGGGTTCCAGTACTTGTCATTGATTTGGGACGCATGGCTAGGCTTAAAAAGGCTTTGTGGATATTAGTCAAGTACACACCAATGGATCTGTGAATCTGTGTATTACTTTACTGTATGCAGCTGTATATTATTTATTACATTTGGAATTTAATAAAATTAACTGTACCTGGGAATTATAAATTATGTAAAAAAACAGTAACTTCTCCAAGAATACAGGATCAGCATTTTTAATAACTTTACTGTTTTAAATTAAAAGGCAACATAACACATGACTGTGTTGATTTATCTATCTGCATGAATATAAATCTCTGACATACATAATTTGTCTGTGGTTATGAAAACAAAACTAACAGAAATGGTTAGCTAATTGTTAGAAAAATATGTATTAATGTGTGTATTAGCAATATGCTTAGTGCATTTAGAGCTTGAAAAGGGTTAACACATTTATTCTATTTTATACTGCATAAATCTGTACAAACTGCAGTTGCTTTCTGACCTTGTATTGTTAGCTAAAATCTTGCTTGTGCCTTGAAAATTTACTGAGAAGCAGGTGATTTCTGCTTGCGTTAGGAAAATAATGAATAGAACAATACTACTTGTATGAAACTTAGACAAGAAGTTCCGCTGTGCCATGAGAAAATACACAGCTGTAGAAGTTATAGATAATTAGTACAAAGCCTGCTTGAAAATATGAACTGCAATCAGCATTTGCTTGTATCTGTATTAGAAGAGTACCTTGAAATGTAACACTGTACAATAGACGCTTGTAAACGGATGAATAGTCACCAAGGCCAGGTTGTTTTTCTGAAAAGTTTCTCACAAATCTAGTCATGTCAGCAGAAAATCTAACATCTGCTGTAGAACAATACTGAAAGTTGTGTTTGATTACGTCAGCTTAGAAGGCCATGTCTTGTAAAACAGTATAAGAATGAACATACTTCCTGTTAGTAGTTAGACCAATTCTTGTATTTGCATGTTTTTGTCTCCTTGCTGCAAGTAAATTAAAGTGCCTTAACTGAACCTTACATGTATTGGTCTTTGAAGTTTTTTCCTTTGACAGATTGGTCCTTCACTTCGCCTCGGGTCAGACAGGCCAGGTGGCTTGAAACCGTACGGGGAAGAAACCACATCAGTTCTTCTTATTTGAAAAGTCCTCCGACTGAATTGTCATACAAAAGAGGCCAGCCACTTTCTGATCTGCGACTGAAGGACGGGTTTACTTGAACCAGGTGATCAAGCACGAAGGCTCAGGTAAGGTGAATCCACCTTCTTTTTTCTGTTTTAGATCAGGGACTAGATTTGTATTTGTTCTGTTAAGACTTTATTTATAAGTCAGGGACAGAAAGATTACTGTCTTGTCATAGATCAGGGAAACAGAGCAGGTAGGCAGTCATTCTGAAGAGACTATAAAAACATCCATGGTACCACTTTAAAAATAAGGTGTTACGTAACGATTAAAAAGGGTAGAATAAAATGGGTAATAATTGTACAAAAAGGTCCCAAAATCCGCCGTTAACCGAAGATGCAAAATACATGCAGTCACAGCGTGCTGATAATATTAAATACTACTCAAAATGGCTTAATAAGTATGAATTTGATGGTAAACTAGAAAAATCCTCGCTTGTCAAACTTGTCAGACAGCTTAAAACTGATTCTAAAGGTCGGGTAAAAAGCAACGTCAATTAGGAATTCCTCAGGCACACAGGTGGATTGAGGAAGTAAACCGAAGGGAACAAAAGAATAATAATTCAAAAGCAATGTTTTTAGATAAGGAGAACAATAATTTAGCAATAGCATCAGCCCCTCCGCCTCCCTTACCAGAATATGAGGCAAGTGAACAAGTTAGCCCACCCCTGCGATATCCTGCTGTCACTGTAAGTAGAGACACTACAAAAGCAACACCATTTATTAGAGATCCCGTCGAGACCAGGTCTCGAACACGGGCAGGAAACTCAAAAGGAGACATTGAGTTATATCAAATGGGTAGAAATTCACGATTTATGATTGAAGAAGAAATATGCCCACTTATAGAAGTACTTTATCCTCAGGCAGGGCAAGAAGGTCAGGACCCAACTATTCTAGTGTATAGACCCTGGACTCCGGAAGACATCCAGAAAGCCACTAAGGGAATTCCCCATCCAAAAGTTAATTTTAGAAAGTTCTTAGAAGATTTGCAAGGAATGAGGCTAAGTTATAATTTAAACAGAGAAGAGGTAGAAAAAGTAGTCAGACAAAGTGTGGGACCAGATTGGCACATTATTAGTGACGACTGGAATCCCTGTGATATTGTGCTCAGGCCCCTCCCACATAGCAGCGCAGAGTTAGATAACAGAGTGAAAGGTCTTACAGACCGAATCTCTGAGAAATGGAAACCTAGGGCAGACTGGACTTGCATTAATCAATGCATCCAACAGGAAGGTGAAGCTATTGACCGGTATTATGCCAGACTATTAGAATGTTTTAATAACCATTGTGGAATGCAGGTTCCTGAAGATCAGACACACGATTCCCTATACGAGCAGCAGCTAAAGAATGCATTTTTGAAAGGCAGTATTGCACCTATAAGTAGCTTTATCACAAAACACATGGTAGATCATTGTACAAGCAGGTTACAGTCATTACTTAAATATGCTAGGCATGCCGAAAGGCATTTTAATAGCAAAAAGAAAAAGAAAGCCCAAGTATTTTCTGTAGAAGATGGAGCAGAAGTATATGTAGTACAGTCCGGGAAAAAGGGCAAGAGAAATGCCCAGGGAAACAAACAATCTGATCAACGATCAGAGGACTTTGAAGGGCGAAAGAAAAGGGGTGAATGTTTTAAATGCGGTAAGAAAGGACACTTGGCAAGGGATTGCAAGAAAAACAAGAAGGCAACCACGGAAGAAAAGGAGGGTGTGGACTGACTATATGATAGTCAAGAATCACTAGAAGGGGATAGCGGAGACAGGACAAATGAGTATGTGATAGAGGGAGTAGAGGATGTGACAGAAGAAATACAGGAAGTGCAAAAAGTCACGGATAGCGAAGAAAATGAAATATTAGATTTGGCTTTATTGAGCTTAGAGCTCTATTTAGCAGACACAAAACCAGAAGTTATGCTCCTGGTAGAAGGGAGGGAAGTCAAATTCTTGTGTGACTCAGGGGCATCACGGACCCTGATACATCCCTCCAAACTGCCAGAGAACTCGGAGTCACCTGATTACATACTAGTGAAAGCAGCTAATGGACAGCTGTATCAGGAGCCCCTCTCCCATAATATTGTGATAACTGATCCTCTTTCAGGATTGACCCAGAAAAGTAAAATTGTTGTATCTGCAAACTGCCCAGTAAACCTCTTGGGCAGAGACCTTATGCAGTTATTTGGTATAGCAGTAGTTCCGACTATGCAGGGTATGGAAGCACAGCGACAAATTGATACCTTTGCAGTGCAATCGGAGGGTGAAATGTTTTATTGGTACAGCCAGGACTTGGTTATGACTGGTCCAGGGGCAGTGACTGAAGAATTGATGAACGTAGCCATCAGCAAGTTCCCCTCCCTTGACATTGATAACCAGCATTTGTTGCACTGTACTCTGTATTATTGTAACACACCAGGACCTGATAAGGAATATGAGCAAGAACTGTTTAGAAATCGTGCAAACAGATTGGTATTACGTAATCTGTATTGGGACACAGAAGGGAACAGTGTAGCCAGCTGTTCATTGCCCCAGGAGTTCTTTGCACTCTATAAATCTAATCGATTACCACATGTTAGCTTAACTAAGGACAAGAATGTAAAATGGGTAGACTTAGGAGAAAAAGTCACAAGATGGGAAAAACAGACAGAGTTAGAACTGTCAGAACAGGGAATACAAATGCAGAAGCTGAATTGGATAACTCAGATCCACCCAGCTGTACACTTGCAGTCTAGCAAGGACAGCTTATTAGCACTCCTATTGAAGGAGGAAGAGAATGCCTTACAGAATATACCAGAAAATCTCTGGTCAACAGGAAAATCAGATGTAGGATTTATTCGTACAGCGGGACCAGTTACTATTACACCAAAGTCTGCATTTAGACCACAAAAGAGACAGTATCCCTTAAGAAAAAATGCAGAGGTAGGAATCAAACCTATTATAGCAGCTTTACTTAAGGAAGGGGTGCTGGTGGAATCGCCTGATTCACCATGTAACACACCCTTATTTCCTGTTAAGAAAGCAAATGGAGAGTGGCGTATGGTCCAAGATTTACAAGCTGTAAATGACGCAGTAATACCAAGGGCACCTACGGTGCCAGACCCACACACCCTGTTGAATGATTTAAAACCTCAACAGAAATATTTTTCTGTGGTAGATATCAGCAATGCGTTCTTTTCGATACCGATACACCCTGACAGTCAGCATTGGTTTGCATTCACATTTCAGGGGAAAAGGTATACATATACACGACTACCACAGGGGTATTGTGAAAGTCCAACAATATTCTCACAAGAAATGGCAAGCAACTTGGCGGGGTTTACCACACCAAGAGGTAGCCAGATTTTGCTTTATGTTGATGATATCCTGCTGGCGTCCCCCACCCAGCAAGATTGTAAAGAAGACACTATAGCGCTATTACAATTTTTAGCCACTGAAGGACATAAAGTAAACAAAAATAAACTGCAGCTTTGGAAAAAACAGGTTAAATACCTAGGATATGTAATATCCAAGGAAGGTAGGACATTAGATGAGGACAGAAAAATAGCGATTTTTGCAAGCACCAAAACCCACTACCAAGAAGGAAATGATGTCCTTCCTGGGTATGACTAATTTTTGTCGGAGTTGGATTCCAAACTATGCTTTGGAATCTGCACCGTTGACTAACCTGATTTATAAAAAGCCTATGGCAGCACAGGATTTGTTACAATGGACACCAGAAGCAGAATCTGCTTTCTGCAAACTGAAACAGTTAATAGCGTCCTCATTAGTTTTGGAATTACCAAACTATCATAGACGTTTTTTCCAAACTGTAGATTGTAAGCAAGGTTATATGACATCAGTGTTAACACAGCAGCATGGGGACAAGCAACGCCCTATTGCTTATTATTCACCACAACTGGACCCAGTGGCACTGTCTTTACCTCACTGTATACAAGCAGTAGTTGCAGCTGCAATGGCAGTACAGGCTTCGGCCTCAGTAGTGTTGTTCCACCCTCTCACATTGAGAGTGCCTCATGCAGTCGCAATTATTTTACTGCAAGAGAAGGTAGCATATCTTTCCTCTGCTAGGCATCTTTCCTGTATGACTATACTATTGAGCCAACCTCATATGACAATTGAATGATGTATGACTTTGAACCCTTCTACCTTGCTCCCAACCCCTGCAGATGGCACACCACACAGCTGCCTGCAGGTGATTGAGCAAAAGACACTGCCAAGAAAAGATCTTACAGATGTTCCCTTGGATGATGCTGAGGTGACATACTACGTGGACGGCTTGTGCAAAAGGGGTCCTGCAGGACAGAACCTAGTAGGATATGCAGTAGTTTCTGACACAGACATTATAGAAGCAAAATCTTTACCACATAATTTATCTGCACAGGCAGCAGAATTGATTGCCTTGACACGGGCATGTACCTTAGCAAAGGGTAAATGTGTGAACATTTTTACTGACAGCCAGTATGCTTTTTCTACTGTACATGTTTTTGCGCAACAGTGGAAAAATCAAGGAATGATAACATCTACTGGCAAACCAATCAATCATGCACAGTTTATTTTAGATCTTTTAGAATCTATTCAGTTACCTCAGAAAGTAGCTATTTGTAAATGCACAGCTCATACCAAGCAACAGGATAAGACTTCAAAAGGTAATGCGAGAGCTGATACAGCTGCAAAGCAGGCAGCTTCAGAAGTATTTCTTTTGAATGAGGAATTACAACCCTCTGAGATTTTAGACTTAAAAATGTTAAAGACAATGCAGACACTTACTACGCAAGCTGAAAAACAAAGATGGGTAAAACGATGAGCAATTCTCGAAAAGGGGCTGTACATCTCTAAAGAAAGAAAACCAATATTGCCATCTAATTTGTTTAGATATGCAGCTTTGTTGAGCCATGCGCAGTGCCATGTCTCAACAGGGGGGATGGTACAGCTGGTGAACCAAGTGTTCATGATGTATGGATTTACAAATTACTCTAAAAAATTTTGTTTGTTATGCCACATCTGTAATAAACATCATGCACATGGGCATTAAAGCCCAAGCAAGGGAGTTTCCCTACACTGCCGTATCCGTTTCATACTATTTGTATGGATTTCATAGAGTTGAATAAATGTGAAAATAAGAAGTATTGTCTTGTCATTGTAGATATGTTTTTCAGATGGGTGGAAGCCTTTCCGACTAAAAATCCAGATGCTACGACTGTGGCCAAAGTGCTTGTTAAAGAAATCATCCCTAGATTCGGCATTCCAGAAAGGATCTACAGTGACAACGGCACGCACTTCATAAATCAGACCATACAGCAGTTAAGTAAACATTTTTGTATTTCCCTAAAAAATCATTGTGCGTATCACCCTCAATCAGCAGGGCTAGTAGAGAGGCATAATGGGATTTTAAAGAGTAAGCTAAGAAAATTAGTAGCAGAAACGTAGAGAAACTGGGTGTACTGTCTGCCCCTGGCATTGTTGAGCATGAGAACTGTTCTGAATGCGAAAGGATTGACTCCTTTTGAAAAGCTCTTTGGAAGGGCTTACTATATACCTCAGTGGAAATCTCTCATGCCCGCAAACCAGGAAGCTGACAGTACATTAGCAGAGTATATGCATAATTTGTTAAATTCTAAACATTTGTTGCAGTTAAATACTGTTTCAGATAAAGAACGAACCAGACCATCAGAAGTGGTAGTGCCCCCTGGAGTGTGGATCTGGCTGAAGGTAGTTAAGAAGAAAAACTGGGCATCTGCGAAGTGGGAAGGTCCATATCAAGTGCTTTTGTCAACACCCACTGCAGTTAAAATTGCGGAGTGTGCCTCCTGGATCCACTTGATGCACTATAAATTAGTTAAAAACTTTGAACTGGATAAAAATCTTGTTACATGCCAAGAGCAAAAATGATAAGTCCAGAAGAAACAGGAATGCAGAACAACCCTTTCCTCAGAAGTATTGCATAATCATCCTGTTAACTGTACTAATTACAATAATCTTTTTGTTGTGGCCTTTTCTTTTCCCAGCCACACAGACTGAACTGAATAAACGTGAAGTGTTCCTCATAAACTGGCATCCAAACTTTAACACTTACCGGGCAATTAAATATGTGTATGCTGAGACTTTCAATGTTTCGAATTGCTGGATTTGCACAGCTTTGCCGACAGCATACGGGGGGTTATTAATGACTACAGTCCCCCTAGGGGTCAATGAGACCTGGGAGAACTTGATTTATGATACCTCAACTATTACAACACAAGATAAAATAGCATTGCACTTGTCTGTTCCACAAAAGGGAACTGTGTGTTTTTATAAAAATGATACTGTTCAAGTGGGTTGGAGCAATTGCAATGTAACTGTTCCTTATAGATGTTACACTAAAGGTAACAAAGTAGATCTTTATTGTAATACAAACTATGATTCATTTCTTGGATTGATGCACAAAACACTGGATGAAGTAAAACATAATTCTGTTCTTTATAAACAGCTGTGTACAATTGATAGAAAAATGTTTCATGCAGGGCGAGTGTATATTCATAGCAAGGTTACTACTAAAGTAGAGGACTGTTATTTTGTGTGTTGTAGAAAGGCATACAAATGGTTACCTGAGAATTGGTCCAGCATTTGTTTTTTGGGTTACCTGGTTCCGGCCATACGACACACTGCAGTTTTGCCTCATGGGAAAATTCAAAATGTTCGAGAGGTCGTCAAGAAACCTGTAAATCCAGTGGGACAAATCGATGCACGTTGGAAAGACCAACACTCTCTATGCAAAGGACTGACACACATGGACTTGAGTGATAACGTTATATCGTGGGCAGGCATATTACCAGCATATGGAGCGGTGAAATCGATCTGGGAGCTGAGAAAACTGTCAAAACTTCTCGAAGTAATGAGCAATGCAACTTTTTCTGCTCTCGAATTGGTGACTGATGAACTGAATGCTATGAGAACTGTAGTGCTCCAAAACCACATGGCTCTCGACTTCACCCTAGCGGCGAGAGGTGGTACGTGCGCTTTAATCCAAGAAAAATGCTGTTTGTATATTCCTGACCATAAACACGAGATAGACAATCATCTTGAGATAATTCAGCAAGTGTCAGCCATGACCAAACCAGGCCCAAACCCACTGATGGACTTTTTCCAGAAATGGTTTGGGGGTGAGGTACCATCCTAATGAACATCCTGATTGCCATTTGTGTAGGAATGCTCCTACTGGGAGTATGTGTTTGTTGTGGTATCCCCTGCATGAAAAGACTGGTTAAAGACCTAATAGACATTTCAGTTTCTGAAACCTTATATCAAATTACTGAGTTTGAAGAACTGTTAAAAGACTAAAAATGCTTTCATAAGTTTAAACTGAATGACTCTCTTAACTGCAAATCCTGAGTGGAAGAGGTTAGGAGAAGAAAACAAACTGTTTATGCTTATTTTGAAAGTAGAATAAAAGTATTAATAGGGGGGAAATGTTAGAAAAATATGTATTAATGTGTGTATTAGCAATATGCTTAGTGCATTTAGAGCTTGAAAAGGGTTAACACATTTATTCTATTTCATACTGCATAAATCTGTACAAACTGCAGTTGCTTTCTGACCTTGTATTGTTAGCTAAAATCTTGCTTGTGCCTTGAAAATTTACTGAGAAGCAGGTGATTTCTGCTTGCGTTAGGAAAATAATGAATAGAACAATACTACTTGTATGAAACCTAGACAAGAAGTTCCGCTGTGCCATGAGAAAATACACAGCTGTAGAAGTTATAGATAATTAGTACAAAGCCTGCTTGAAAATATGAACTGCAATCAGCATTTGCTTGTATCTGTATTAGAAGAGTACCTTGAAATGTAACACTGTACAATAGACGCTTGTAAACGGATGAATAGTCACCAAGGCCAGGTTGTTTTTCTGAAAAGTTTCTCACAAATGTAGTCATGTCAGCAGAAAATCTGAGTAACATCTGCTGTAGAACAATACTGAAAGTTGTGTTTGATTACGTCAGCTTAGAAGGCCATGTCTTGTAAAACAGTATAAGAATGAACATACTTCCTGTTAGTAGTTAGACAAATCCTTGTATTTGCATGTTTTTGTCTCCTTGCTGCAAGTAAATTAAAGTGCCTTAACTGAACCTTATGTATATTGGTCTTTGAAGTTTTTTCCTTTGACACTGATGTTATAGGCAAAAGCTGTGGTAATCACTTCTGTAAGGATATAGTCTTTTGACCACCAAATCTGTAAATCACAATACTGTGAAGAAGAGCATGTGAAATAGCAATTCCAAAGGCTAGAAAACAATGTTGTTTGTTTTTCTTCATGGGAGGCTTTAATACACCCATCTCAATAAAAGGGATACTTTGATTTTTCTGAATCAGTGGATTGCACTGTGAGATGAGATGAGCAAAACATTGGAGAAATGAGCTTTACGAAATGTTATGTGTGCCTTTCAATACCATCTGTAGACGTTAAAAAAACAAGCACTTTTTTACTACTCTATAATAATTTTAAGACTACTGAACCCACAGTAGAACTTCCAAAGAAACATCGTCAAGCATTTTTAAATTAAAATCTTTTGATGATATGTTTATTTTACATTTGCTCATGTTTCTGAGTAAAAGATTTATCAGAGCATGACTGGATAGACTCATGCACAATAGCATTTGGCCATGCATACAGTAGAATTATTATATTGAGAAAATAAATATAACACTATTATTGAAAGTTTCAAATATCACAATAACTGTTACTGGACTTTGCATTTATATAATGCATGTGTGACTCACAATAACAAAGTTAAACACTGTATATGCATGATAAAAGAAATAAAGCTAAAAAAAATCAAACAGGAAAAAATCCATAATTATACTATTAGTAAAGCAAGATTTTATGTGCAAGAAGGGATTAGGATCAAGCCACCATTCATAACAGTTTATGTGCTTGAGAAATAGATTTCAAGAAATTGCCTCTAGCACTTTAGCACTTTAATCTTGAAAAAAAAATCTTGAAAACCATTTCCCAAAGACATAAGAAATGGTTATAATAGGTGACTCAATCATAATTTGGTATGTTGTAGTGCAGGTGTGATGTATTACATGTAACTGTATATAACTGCATTTATGAAAATTGTGAATATAAACATAAGGAAGTGGATAAGTAGAATCCCATTTTAGATAGAAAAGAATTTATAACATACTGGTGGTAGACTTAGGCAGAGGAAAACAATGTGATCTGAACTCTCCTTTGCCTATTTCACCTTCAGCTTTCTTGCATTTTATTTCATTTTGTATTTTTAAAACCTTATAACTTACATTAATTCTATACTATTTGTATTAATTACAAATTCTGTGACTCCATGTTCTTACCTTTCTTCTCCCATGTTCTTTAATATGTTATGTGTATTTTATTTGTTGATGGTTTGTTTACTGCAAATCCCATGTTGTGGCTGAAATGGGTCCCATGAGGATCAGTCTACTAGTGTGGTTAACAAATTTAATACACACAATTAAAAATAACTCATAAGACGTATGTTAAGATCATGCACTCGTGTTTAGCTAGTGCTAGATCAGATGCTTCTTTAAGTTGTCTGACATAAGTGAAGTCGTAAATGCAAACAGAAGGAAGTCATGTTTATAGCACAGAGGTAGAGGCATTAGTCATATGGAAGCAAGGTGAGGAAAAGTTATCCCTGTCTGCTTTAATGTCCTCTAGCTTACATCATTTCTTTTTATTTTTGAAAGTTTAGTATGCTTGGTTTCCTTTACTTTAAGAAACATTCTGACTCTCTTATTCTTTGAGAAATCAGGAAAGCATCAGTCATGAAATTCTTCTTAACATTATATGTTTGCCCCGGCTGGCTTTAATAATATGAAGCAGACTGTGGACATATGCACAGAAGACAGAAGAATACTTGTCCACACTTTGAGCACAGTGTTTAAAGGCAGTAATAAGGCTAATGACAAAGAAAAGGCTTGCTTAAAACAGGAATCACAACTTTTTTGGCACAATGAAACCAAAGAATGTGATTAGATGGTATCAAACAGTTTGTCTACCTTAGCTTGGTTTGCCAAAAGGGAAAGTCCATGATAGTATGCTGAAGACAAAGTAAGTGGAAACAGATGGCATTGCTGTTGTTTGGATATAACACAAGCACTACCAAAACATAAAACTTTTAAAGAGACATATGAATTAATAGAGGAGGAACTATGCTTGGCTTAAAAAGAGTAGTTGAGAGCTGTCAAACAAACACTTCAGTCTGAAAACAGTTATTGTTTGAAGCACACTGAGAACATAACCACAATTTGAATATTTAGGAGTAAGCATTAAGAGGATAGGATGGAGTATGAATAATGGTGAACTTTTAAGAGACAAGTGGGACAGGGATCTTGTAAATGAAATACATGTGGTTTAGGGACTGAATGCTGTACAAGCATTTTTATGCATTGTACACCTTGTTTCTGAATAGCAATTAGAAGAGAAAAGAAGCTGAAAATATGACTTCAAATGGGTTCTTAAAGAAATGTGAAACTATGTGATTACTATAGGGAAGGCTTAGAGAAATAGGAAATCAAAGTAATTCTTCCAAATAGAATGTAAAGGACAATGCACAGTGATCATATCTCTCCACCTCTTTGAGAAAGAAATCAGGACAAATCCACAAATAATGGGGGGGGGGGGGGGCAAAGGCCCCAAAATAGGGACACCTTTTAATTATTGCTCTTATAGGCTTAGAAAGTTGATAGAATAATAGGTTTTGCATTAGCATGAATTTACTGAAAGATATGAAGTCTGAAACTCAGATGTCTGCCATTATTTTCTCACTTCAGTCTTCAATGATTAGCTGGTGATTTGCCAAATAACTAAACATTTTAGTAGAAAAAGACCAAAAATATGAGGCAAAAATCTGGACAGTCTGCAAAAATTTGACAGTTGAGTGGTATGAGTCAGTGACTTAATGAACTTTGTTAACAATAAACACAAATGATCAGAGTAGTAAGTAATTATGGACAGAAAAAGGAATTTGTTTGTTTGTTTTACATTTGTTTACCAGGAAGTCTGACTGGACATAGGTCCATTGTCCGCAGAGGCCCAGTAGGAAAAGCTCCAGATAAAAATACATAAAATCAAATCAAGAATCAGAAATCAAAAATCAAACAGGAAGAGATCCACAGTAACTGGATTATGGATATCAAGTTATGACACTCAGCAAAAAGATGAGAAATGTTGACATTTAGCAGATAGGTTCATGTAGTACATAACAAAAATCATATACATTTCCTAGCACAGTGTTCATAATATTGTTACAAAGATCACAGAAAATATGATAATAGTTTACATTGTTATATTAGTTTCAAAAATTAGGAGATTAAGAGTTTTAACCCATTTTGAAGTCTCTTGACATAACAGACTCATCACACTACATAGTAGTATTACTGGGGTACAGAAAATATGTTATACTTTTTGAGGGGCATGGAATGCTGAAGGCTAGCCAGGAAAGACGGTAAGTAAAAGGGCTGAGACAGCATAAGAGTAGAGCTGTTGTGGGTAGTCTAACAGTTACAAAGTAGTAGGGGTGAAGTAGAACAATGTTATTGATTAGTGACACCTAATGTTAGAGGTGGAAAATGAACAACAGGTTTAATGGTTCGAAACAAGGGAAGAGTAATGTAAAGTGTAATCAAAGCCTGTGGGTTTAAGTAAGAATTCTGATGGGTTAATTCTACTAGATAGTGAGGGGTTTTGTGTGGCATATTGGTTAAGGGTGGAGATAGGCTGTCAAGTAAATGTTTAACCAGGAGAGTCACAGGAGCATAATATTTGTATAGTGTATTTTGAGGGGCTTTGTAAACGGTGCGGTGGAACTAATGGAAGTCAGGTGGGTAGGTAGGAAAGTCCAAGCTTTAGAAATAGAATAACCAAAGAGAGATTTCCTGGCATCATTGTTAAATGTGATGACATCTAGGCAGTTTTGGGTACTAGATCTTAAAGTTCTTGTTGTAGAATAGGGGATAATTAGGTTTTGGAGCACTGGGGTTTTAGTTGGGTAGTAATATACTTTGTGGGCTAATGACAATTGATTGAGCTTCATTAGGTAAGGTAGCTCAATCCAGTTTAGTTGTTTGAGGGCTACACAGTGATGGATCCTATATGGGGCCTCAGCAGCAAATCTAGCAGTCTTGTTGAAACAAGATTCTGATTTGTGTAGGTTGGCTTTATGGAAGTTGGTTAGAATTGGGTATGTGTAGAGGAGGGTAGACAACAGATATGTCCTGGCTATAGTGGTTTTGGTATGTTTAGTGATAAATTGTTTGTTCCGTTAAAGGAGACCAAGTTTTTTGTGAACCTTCTTGATAGTTTGGGCTATGTAATGCCAAATTTTAGGTCGTTATCTATTACTACACCTAATAGTTTAGTGTGGGAGGTAGGGGTGATCATGGTTTTGTTATTGGACATGATGGCACACATGGGGGAGGGGATCTGTGGGGGCTGAAAAGAAGAAGTTTTGTTTTATTTGGGTTCAGGGTAAGCTGGGAGTTAGTGAACCAGGTTTCAGCTAATGAGAAGCAGTTTTGGGTTAGGGAGTGAAGGTCTGCTAATGTATGGGCTGAACATATGAGGGTGATGTCATCAGTGTATTGTACCACTGAGGCATTGGGTGTGGAGGATGAGAGCTGGTTGGTGAATAGAGAGAAAGTAGTGGACCGAGACTGGAGACTTGAGGGACTCCTAAGGATACTGGTAGGAGAGGGGATAGTTGGTTCTGCCATTTTACTGCTTGTTGGAGTTCTGATAGGTAGCTTTTAAACCATGAGATTGAGTGGGTGTTGATATTTAGGGAGGATAGTGTATTAAGGAGTCTATTATGGTTGACCATATCAAAAGCTTTGGACAGATCTAGAAAAATGGCAGAAACTAGCTGTCCCTTGTTTTGGTGGTGGTTAACTGTGTTGGTAAAGGACATTACAGCTGTCGTTTTGATGTGGAAGGGTCTAAAGCCATGTTGATATTTAGTTAGTAGAAGGTAGTCCATTAGTTCCGTGTGAATGACTCTTTCTAGTAGTTTTGATAAGGATGATAAAATAGCAATTGGTAAGAAACTTTCTTACACTGTGAAGGACAACAACGAGGAAAAGAAAAGGCAAACACTACTAAAAACTCCTGATGTCCACCACGGCAATAAAACTTAATAATAAAATCAAAACTTTAATAAAAAAGAATATAACATAAAACAAGCAGTCCTCAGTCTTCCGATAAGCGCTTTCGGCAAATATGCCTTCCTCAGATCGTATAAAAAGGACTGTTCAGCTTTTGTATTTATAAGACATCACAGCCATTCATCTGTGACACGCCCTTGTTGCAAACCAAAAGGAGGCCAGCTAGCAAAGAGGTATAATTTCCTTCATTATAATTAAAGGCGCAGTACTTCTTTTTACTATGAGATTGTATATGAGAAAACTAGTAGCTATGTATGTGAATACATTATATGAATGGAGCAACATTCAAGTAAGCTTGCTGATCGCATTCCTTCTATTCTTAGGCGCAGGTTTTAATGGCACAATGGTATACAAGCCTGGTAATCTGTTCGCTCTTAAATTAATTATCCAGCATGTTTCCCTTAACTCTGTGCGATGATGAACATCGCCTCCTCTTATGGTCTGACAGACTGCCTCTATGGCCTTAAATACAAACTGATGAGAAGGATACTGTACTTTATGGGCTGCTAAGGCATTATTGGGATCTTTCTGTTTGATGTCCCTTAAATGTCTAAGGATACGTTCCTTAAGACGTTGATCTGTTTTGCCAACATAGAAAGCACTACATTGGCAGCAAGTCGCTAAGTATATAATGTGGGAACTAGTACAATCAGCATAAACATTAAAATTGTCCTGTTGCCTGGAGTATGGATGCACAAAAGTTTTGGAGCTGTCAATGGAGTTTCAAGCTTTGCATCTCAGGCATTTGGAAGTGCCCTTTCTGTTAGAATTGGGCCTATTTTTTTCGAAACCATCTTTGTTGCAAATGAGACGTTTCAAATTCTTCTTATTCTTATATAGGAATCTGGGCTGTTCACCTACAATGTCTTTTATTTTGTCATCAGTTGTCAATACTGGCCAAAACTTCCTAATAACTTCACATACTTGCTTATTGTCAGCAGTGTATGTTAACAAACATTTAAGTTGCTGTGATTGAGTTTTAAAATCCAGACTCTCATGATGACGCGATGTAGGTTCAGAGAAGTAGAGATGTCCCTTTCCTCTCCTTAATTCCTGTAGATCATGCATCAGTCTTAAATTCTTTCTTTTATAAGATCTTTTGCTTAAATGCGTCTCAATATTTCTCTGTTCTGCTACAAAGTCTTCATTCTCAGTACATAATCTTGAAGTTTTTGAGATCTGATTCTCAAAGATGTTATCAAAGATATGTCCCGGGTGCATACTCCCCCTATGCAGATAATGATTTCTCCAGGTTTCTTTTTTATGAATTCCGGTACTGATACCTCTATCAGGGTGCAGATGGATCTTTACATCCAGAAATTCTATGGTCTCCGAACAATGTTTGACCATAAACTCTAGAAATTCTGTGCTCTCATTGATGAAGTTAACAAAAAGGTCCAATTGTGTAGAGCTGCCTCTCCAAAGGATAAAGACATCATCCACAAAATGACTGTAGTACACTAGATGTTGTTCCCAGGTACTAGGTAACAGTTCATTGTGTTCCCACTCAGCCAGAACCAAATTGGAGTAACTATTTGCGCACGGGGTGCCCATAGCCACACCCCATGTCTGCAAATAGAAAGAGTCCCCATACATAAATATGTTATTTTCCAATATGAGTTCCAACAAGGAACATATTGGTTCTGCTTCCATACTGTTCCTTGCTAAGAAAGATCTTATTGCCTGTAGAACATAGTCATTCGGAATCACCGTAAACAAACTCTTGATGTCCATTGTCACTAATAGCAAATCTTCATATTTTTTGAGACCCTTGGTAACTAAAAAGAGTTCTTCCAGAAAGTCTCCTGAGTCCTTCAGTACAGTTCCTGCTAGTGGCAGGGCCTTCTTTAATTAATTCTCCACGTACATGGAAACAGGTTCAGTTACCCACCCCCTTCCAGAAACTATGGGACATAGGGGTGGGTCAACTGGATCCTTGTGAATTTTGGGGAGTCCGCTGATGTATGGAAACATAGGTTTGGGGGCAATCGAAGAACTCATATAGTTCATGTGAGATGTTTGTCTCTATCAATAGGTCATATAACTGGCTATGAAAACGATCTACCTTAGTCGTAGCTTCACTGTAACTTAGTCTCTTATACGTTCTTTCATCATCCAACATAGAGAGCATTTTGTGCCTGTACCATAGAGCATTTTGTGCCTGTACCATATGGCTTCCATCACCACTATACATCCTCCCTTATCAGCAGGCTTGATGGCCAAACTATCTGTTTCCTTTAGTTGCTTCAGCATCTCATTCTCATTAGTGATTAAGTTGAAGAAACGTCCTTGTGCTTTGGTTGTGTTACCCCTTAGTTTGAAGATTTCATCTTCACATAATCTTAAGAACATCTCCACTGGTGGAGGATTAGGGGGAACAAAGCTACTCAGTTGTGCTGGATATCAGAATGTTTTGCAGGAACCTTGCATTAAAGTGTACTTTTGGACAAGCTAATGACAGTAGACGGCTATATACAATCTCATAGTAAAAAGAAGTACTGCGCCTTTAATTATAATGAAGGAAATTATACCTCTTTGCTAGCTGGCCTCCTTTTGGTTTGCAACAAGTGCATGTCACAGATGAATGGCTGTGATGCCTTATAAATGCAACAGCTGAACAGTCCTTTTTATACGATCTGAGGAAGGCATATTTGCCAAAAGCGCTTATCGGAAGACTGAGGACTGCTTGTTTTATGTTATATTCTTTTTTATTAAAGTTTTGATTTTATTATAAAATAGTAATTGGTCAGTAGTTGTTGAGTTCTAAGGAGTTGCCACCCTTGTGCAGTGGTATTATGTGGGACAGCTTCCATATAGTAGGTACTTTACACTCTGATATTGATCTATTAATTAGAATAGTAACAGGATAGACTATAGACTCTGCCACTAGTTGTAAGAATTCTGCTCGTAAATTATCTGCAGCCAGGGTGGTAGGTTTAAGCTTGTGGAGGAGTTTTAAAATGAATTTGGTTGATACTGGATGTATGGTAAACTGAGATGTAATATTTTGTGTGTTTGTCAATTTAGTGGGGTTGTTAAGACAGGACAGCTGCTGTTAGACTGGGTTTCTGCTGGGGTTTTAACTGTTTCAGTGAAATATTTATTGAATTGAGTGGGGATATTATCTTGACTTTTATTGTTGCAGGTGTTGAGGTACCAGTTTTGCCTGGTTGAAGTATAAAATTATAGTGGCCCAAAATTTTTGCGGGTTCTGAATATATTTTTCCTGAACGTTTTGGTGGTAGTTTATTTTATCTAGTTTAATGAGCTTTTTGGCTTTATTACGGAGTTCTAAGTAGTTTTGTTTTGTTGATTGGGATCTGTTTTTGTGAAACTGTATGGATTTAGTTATCTTAGTTAGCCAGTTTGAAAACAAAAAGCCTTAATGTGAGTAATAAATATGCACTGTGGTAATTTCAAGATCTCAGTAAAGACAGAAGACATCTGTACATTAATACAATTTTAAGAATTTACTTTAATGAATGGTACAAAAAAATGTAGAGACTAGCACATTTAACCAATAATTGGAGGAAAATTGACTCAAAAGTGCAATTCACAGACTGAGCCTGAAATGAATACACTACAGGAAACAGGAAAAGTAAAAAAAGGAAAGTTGCCAGCGTTTCAAACAGGGAGAGAAGGAGAGTAAAATTCTAAGAGAAATTGAGAATGGGTTGTTGGTAAATGACAATATGAGATCTACCTAGGAACTGGGGAGGCTGGTAAAGTAAAATGGAAAGACTTTAAGGAGAGAATACACAGAAGGTGAAAGTTAAAATAGAAACCAAGGGGATGTAGCTAGTGTAGCAAGAGGAAATCAACACGTCATTATACACACAGGACTGAATAATAAGGTATATGGATACTCATTGGACAGCTAATTATAAAGTAGCAGAAATAATGACATGCTTATCTAAGGTCAGGTTGGAAGGTGTCTGACAAGCAACTGAGTGAATACTGAAAATTAAAACAATATTGAATGACAGGTTAAACATGTGAACTGAAATGCCTCACAAAGATATTCCAAAGAAAAGATGTACCGCACTGCTGCAAGACTGCTGATGAAAGAAAAACGAGGAGACAGAAAAAGCCATTGTTATCTTCAGCAATTCTTACATTCTGAAGTGATCATAAACTGTAAAGGAAAATTGTTACTGTGAATTCATACTTGGAAAAGTTTGCAGCTTGAACAGGCTGGGATTCATTGACACATTTTATTTGTACAGAATTCATTACAAGAAAGATTGCTTCCATTTGACAAAATCAAGTTGCAAATTTGGCAAAAAGCATAACAAGGGTACATGTAGTACATGAAGTGCCATGGTTAGGTGTGACTTCCCAGGAGGTACTAGAAATATAGTACATGATGCCTGTAGTTTAAATATCAAATACAGACGATATCTGAATAAGAAAAATGAGTGAGAACATAAGTCAAGGTGGGAAGATACTGACACCGCATCAATATAAGTAAGCATAGATGCAACTGAATGGGAGTTAGATACAAAGGCATACGAAAGGTTTATGAACCTCAAAATGGAAAGAAGAAATGAAGATAAACCCTACTTGTGATAAAATGCAAGAAAAACTAAAGCATAAGAAATTATTAGGTGACAACCTAAACATCAGCTGCCTAGTGTCACTTTTCAATAAAGGCGGGTAGGAATTTTGAGTCAAACCTTTCTAACCACAGAGGCTTGGAATATTCTCTGCCATATTTACCTGATTTTTGTGAAGTAAATGTCTTCTCCTCAGTGCACATGGTAGCGGTGGTAGTAATATATTTGTCCATAAATATCTTAATGTATTTGTGTTCATACTAATGTGGTGTCAGATAATGGCCATTGAAATTGATGACATGGTAAAAGGGGACATTCTAAGACTTGTTATTATAGGAAGCATAGTGAACAGTTAGCCACATTTTTGGAATACTTGCTTTTTATGGCTGTCAGTGTGCCTACTATAATAGTGAGTGATTTCATTTTTCCAGACATGATCTGGACTAATTCTCTCTGGAAGTCTTTTTCAGAGATGGGATTCATAGCTATCATGGCTGAGAATGATTTGACATACTTTGTTCAGGTTACCACACAGGGACAACATTTGCTTGATCTGATTTTGTTTACTAACTAGGGATTTTATGACTGACTCTACAAGCATTATCTCTTCTAGGGAACTCTGATCACATTGCCATAGATTATGTCCTGATAGGAATTAACTCATTTTTAAGTCCATTATATTTAAATTGGAGTATAAAATAGTTAAATTAAAGACTTTTGAGTATGACTATTACTTAGAACACTGTTTGCTGGTTAAACAAGTTCCATTGGGTTTAACAGTTTATAAATTTCCCAATGGAATTTCTATTCAAGATGACATTTATTCTCAATTAGTTAAGTGTATATTAACACCAGGTTACAAGTACTTAAGTGTCTACTTAAACAGAATGATTCTAACTCTTTATAAGAGCATTTCTATTAAAGTACAATGACACATTCCAACAATTGTTAATAAAAATCAGAAGAAACTTGGTCAAGATGGTAAAGCTTACAAGAATAAAAAGGCCTATTTTTTGAGTGAAACTAAGTAGTATCAAGATAAAAATGAAAGGTGAGTTAACGCACAATCAGTTATTAACAGCATTACTACTCCTGATATTCATGCCATTGATTCTTTTGATGAATTTCCACCGCTTTGTAGTAATACAACAGGAATAGTTCCTTCTGTATTTGGTTCACCTCTTGCAATATAACAGAAAATTAGGAAGTTGAGGATTTTATGATGGGTTCATCAATTACAGTAGCACTGAGACATTCACATTATCAGCAACTGAGAGGCAACACACAGGAGAGATGGAGAGGCAGAGATCAGAAACAAGGAAGGGGACATGGCCGATGTAAGTAAATCTTTGATACCCCATTTTTAATTTGAGTTCTTTTTAGCTTAAAGTTGATTGGTGTAGTGTTTTCTTTTATTCCTGCATGCGGAGCAGATTTAGCAAATGTCTTGATCTAGTTGAGACTATTTACTAGGAAACTAAATGTGCAGTATGTTTTGGCAGATGTTACTTCCAATGATAATTCTGGTGTGGAACAAGTGGTCAAGAAAAAGAACACTGTTAATCTGCATTTATTTTTTAATTTACAGACCTTTGTGGATGGTTGTGACATAGAAATTGAACTAGTTCAAAATAATAACAAAAAATATTGATACAGTCTCACATGTGAGGAAAGGACAGTTTTATTAGATCTAAAACATAGAAACAATTTACTGATCATGAAAGCTGATAAAGGCAGAGGCATAGTCATTATGGGCTGTGAAACTTAGATTTCTAAACTAAATTAATAGTTGAGTGATAAAACCTGTTATGAATTAGTTACCAAACATCTGCATTTTAAATAATTTAAAGTTATTGATAATTGTTCACTTGATTTATAATATCAGAGTTTCACTAATTTTTGCACATATGATTTTTTTAAAAGTGGAACATCCTTGTATTGACAGAATATTTGGTAGGCTGAAAATTCACAAAAATAATTGTGATCCTCCTGTAAGATCAACTGTTGCAGCAGTTAAAACACAATGTTTATCAGGTTACTTAGATAAAATTTAAAACCCAGTAATACAAGCCACTAGGTTTTATTTGAAATATTCTTGGATACTTTTGGATTTACTTAAAGAGTATAAATTTTTTGGCACTGAAACTTGTCTGGTGACCTTAGATGTGGATTATTTACTATTATTATTATATTATTATTGTTATTATGAATTAATTATATTATATATATATTATTATATATATTATTATATATTATTATTATTATTATTAGTATTATTATTATTATTACTACCAGATTCAGGAACAGTTTGTATCCTACAGCTGTGAGACTTATTAATACGGACACCAACCATAATGCCTGATACACTGAAGCCTCTTTTTTTTCATTTAATCTTGCTGCTCTAAGCAATTACCACCAGCATTACTATTATGCAATGTGATGGCTATACTGAGTCATGTGACATGTCTAAGGTTAACAAGTGGAATATGATAACTAAACAGCTGCTATTCACTAGTCTCTACTTATTCTCTTAACAGTGTAGGAGTTTGGTGGTGGGTATTTATTTATTTATCACTGGATAGTGGGTATTGAATGTGTTTATGCAATGTTTATGTAATGTTATAGGTTCATAGGCATGTAGGTTCATAGGTAGGTAGCTAGGCTATTGGCCCAAGGGCCTAAGTAAGCCTAGCCAACAATGTTCCCTGGCTTATGCCACCCAAGAAAGTTATTTTCCTATGCCACTGTTGAGCAGAGCCACAGAAGTGATCTCCGGAGTGTATTTCCTATTTCCCATCCACTCATCAAGATTTTTCTTGAAGAGTGCTAATGAGGGACTTTACTTGACATAGATGGGTAGCTTGTTCCAGAGTATGGGAAGTTTCTGGGACAGGAATCTATCCCTCCAGCATGTCCTGTTTATTGTGGTGACAAGGTTTAGGTCCCTAGAGCATGTAGCTCAAAGGGATTGGGATTTCTTTAGGTGTAACATGTCCAACAGCTCTGGGTTTGACATAGCTTTATATGTTAGGTAGAGCTCACCTTGGAGTAGGTGATATGCTATGGAGTTAAGCTGGAGTTTTTTGAGATGGTCAGTGTAGGGCATCTGTTTGAGGCTAGTAATCCTCTTTGTGAGGTACTTCTGTGACCTTTCCAGCTGCTGCAGATGTCTTGTGAGGTACATTCCAAAAAGGGGCGTTGTACTCTATAATGGGTCTAATGTGTCGAGTAGAGGGGAACAATGACCTCTTTTTTCCTGGATGAGAACATTTTTGTGATGAGGTGTGTCATGTAGAAGGACTTCCTGACTACTGTGGCGATGTGATTATCAAAGGAGAGACTACTGTCCACCTGGGTCCCAAGGTGACTTATCACACATTCGGTGTTAAGTAGACTGCTGCCTATATGGTAGTTCATGGGTACAGAGTTTTTACCAAGGGGGATGACAATGCACTTTTTGGCATTGAGCTTAAGGCCATGGCTCTGACACCAGGCATCTGTCTCAATGAGGCCCTTCTGTAGGATGTCCACATAATTTGTGGATTCAACTATGGCTCCTAGTTTGCAGTCATCTGCAAACTTCATTAGCCATAGGCCTTCTGTGTTAGCCTGTACTTCAGAGAAGTAGATACCAAACAGGAGAGGTCCCACGACTGAACTCTGTGGTACTTCACTTGTCACTGGTTTTAAGTCAGATTTGGAGTTTGTAACTTTTACAGTGTGGGTTCTGTCAGTGAGCCAGCTGGCAACCCATCTTGTGACATAGGGATTTATACCAAGTTGAGTTTGTTTAGCTATAATTCCAGAATGGGGATGGTGTCAAAAGCCTTGGCTAGGTCAAGATAGGCTGTGTGAACCACCTTACCCTCGTCTACGGCTTTAGTGACTGCCTCAAAGAAGTTGATCAGGTTCAGGAGGCATGATCTGCCTTTCAGAAACCCAAACTGGGTGGGGTCCAGAGTTTGGAAGTTACCAATGTCTTTGTTTATGAGTTCCATGATGATACGTTCCATGGCCTTGCAGACCAGGCTCGTCAGGCTAATAGGGCGATAGTTCCCGGGATCAGTGGTGGCTCCCCCTTTGTGGAGTGAGATAACTATTGCTGTACACCATTCAGTGGGCACAAAGCCTGATGTGAGGCTATGATTAAACATGGTGCTTAGGTGGGGAGCCACTTCGTTCTGAAGTTTGTGTAAAACGCAGCCTAGGATGTTGTCCGGTCCCATGGATGCTGTGTTTTTGGCTTTAGAGAGTGCAGCTTTTACCTGCGTAGTTGTGATTAAAGGGACTCTGCATTCTTCCTTTATAGATATAGGCCCTTTAGGGGCTGACAGGGGGATAAAGTTAGCACTGATCCTATCTGCCAGGATGTTGGCAATATCAGTTGGTTCTGTAATTTTCACACCATTGTGCTGTAACTCAGAGCAGATCTGGGTGTTGCCATTGAGATTCTTGACATATAGAATGCTTTGTGGTTGTCCTTAGAATCAGTGGTGATTTTATTTTCATAGCCAGCTTTGGAGGATCTTATAAGGGATATCAGCTTCTTACTGAGGCTGACCAGGGAGCTCCTCCACTCATGGAATTTTACTCTCTTTTGCAACAGTTTCTTCCTTCTGTTGTACAGTTTGTTTATGGCAGGGGACCACCAGATTGGCTTCCTTGTTTGGAGGATAGCATCTTGGCTCTGTTTTGGATAGCACAATCCATGCCCTCGTGTAAGTGCTTATAGAGTGCATTTGTGTAGGATTCAGCAGTCGTAACTGTATTGTCCATCTGCATGGGTTTCATGAAGTTCGCCACTTCTGTCTTAAGAAGCATGAAGTTGGCTTTGGAGAAATTTTTTACTGTGGTTTCTTTAATGGGGGGTGGGGGCGGGATGTGGATATCAAGGGTGATTAGCTTATGGTCGGATCGGACCAACGAGGAGTTGACATCAGGTGTGGAACACCAGTCACTCATGTTGGTAATGACTAGGTCTAGGATATTGTTGCCCCTGTTGGGGGTGTGGATATGTTGATCCAGGGCATTGGAATTATGAATTTTCAGAAAGGGTTGAGCGAAGGAGTTAGTACATGAGTAGTTTTCCCAGTTAATGTTGGGGTAGTTGAAATTGCCCATTATTAGGGTGTTTGGTTGAACCCTAATATTTTCCAGTATATCAAGAAAAGAGGAGTGGGAATCCTGGGGCATGGTGGGGGTTGTGTAGCAAGCTACGATTTGGATTGCAGTTTTGCCCAGAGTTAGTTGCACTTGGATAACCTCGAATACATTATACTGAGCAACTAGCCTGGAGGTGTGTATATCCTTAATGAATATGGACACACCTCTGCCTTTGGTGTTCCGGTCCAAGTTGCATGGCCGAAAAGTGTGGTATGAGTTATAGCCTGGTAGTGTAGGGGTGCTGTTGGGAGCATTAACCAGGTCTCAGTCACTGCACAGATATCGATGTCCTCCATTTTAAGGAGAGCCTCAAGTGAGTGCATTTTGAGATTTAGACTTCTAGCACTTGAGTAGCATTACCCTCAGTTTTTGCTTGCCTGTTCTTGTTATGGTGGTGAATTTGTCATTTGAACATTGCCTAAAAAAGGC
>NC_056745.1:502638693-502733693 GCF_019279795.1 Protopterus annectens
AACTCAGCAAAAAAAGTCATTAATTGATGTTTATCAAATCAAATAGAATGTGCTCCATATTTTTTCAGTTCAATTAAAAATTATTATTAAAAGTAGAGTAATTTTTTGGTGCACTGTTTTAAGCCCAATTATCAGTGTGCAAATTGTTTTCTCTATTGTAAGTCACTGATTTTTCTTTTACTTTTATGATACATAACAGCACACTTGATTGGACTGTATTTTTTAAATAAATTAATATGTAAAGAATTGTTTCTCTTTTGTTCGGGGGGGTGGGTGACATGCCAACAGAATCAAGATAGGCATTTTCTGAATTTCTGACACACTGAGCCGAAAAGGTTTGCCATCACTGATATATATAGATATATATGCATTTATAATAATATTAAATGGAAGTTGCCACTACAAGGCTACATTTAACATATGACAGGCCTAAGTTGGTATTGTAGAGAACCAAAACAGTAGGAGTATCTATCTTCATCAATGATAAATACACCTCAAGACTGGTTAGACAGGAAAACTTAATGGAGTTATTCCAAGTTCAACTAACTGTGGGTAAGATCCCCTTTAAGTCATTGTTAGCTATAGACCTCCTTCAATGAACCATGACACCCATGCTGCTTATTTGGACCTACTTGAGTCAATCAAATTACAGCCAAACACTCTAGTCATGGGTGATCTTAACTCTTCATTGATTGAGAAACTTATATGAGCACCAATATGCTCTCAGAAAGGTTCCTGGACTTTGTTAATACTAATGCTCTGGGATCCCGCAAGGGATTCAAATATTCTCGACCTGGTCCTCACCAACATGGGTGACCATTGCACCACCACAAGTATAGGACCCTCACTGGTTAACTCTGATCACAAATCAATCACACTTGTAGTAGCTGTAACACTTGAACCCTACTTAGGTGAAATCAGGCTGAAAAATGTCAACAAAGCTAATTATTCCCTCCTAAGGGATGGCATAAATAATTTCCAAGTTCTTGTTCCCACAGATGGTATTGACAACTATACTAATGTATACACAAATGCCCTGTAGAAACACTTACACACATGTATTGACACAGCTGCACCTGATAGGATCAGAACAAGATCCTCAAGAAAAAATAAGCCTCCCTGCTGGACATCTAGCACTAATAAATTATACAACAATAGGAAGAAATTGCTGTCTAAGAATAAAAGAGAGGTCTTACCACTGGAAGAACACCCTCCTCTGCTTGAACAAACAAATAAGACAACTTGTAAAATCCTCTAAGTGTAACTTTGAAAAAAGTTAGCAACCATAGCTAAGGATAACCATAAGACATTTTTCAGCTATATCCATATTCTAAAAGTTAGTACCCAGACATGTGCTGAACTAGCTGTGGATGGCATCAAACACACTGATCCTGCTAAAACAGCTAACCTATTAGCCAACTGGCTTGGTGAAAATTTCACCCCCCCCCCAACATTCATCAAAGCATTGTCTCTACATCTCCCCCGCCTAGGATGTCCAAAGAATAAATCATTAATGCTCTCTCCAAGGCCAAAAACACAGCCTCTACAGGACCAGATGGCATCCCAGGTTGCATTTTAAATGGTCTAAAACATGAGTTAGCAAATCCATTAGGTACTCTCTTCAACCAAACTCCAAATGACAACATAAAAAAACTGCTAAACAAAGCATGGCTGGCAAAGTTAAATTTAGGGTTCAATAGGTTATAAATAAAAACAAGTTTAATAAACAAATTTAGACAGGGGCGGCTCGTGGCATCGGGCTGCCGGACTGCAGCCCCCTCAAAATAAAAAATAGAAAAAATTTTTTTTTTAATTTCGTGGACTTCGCGCATGCGCAGTAGTCCTGACTACTGTCTGTCTATGTGCATGCTCCAGGCAGTCCCCATAGGGGGACACAAGGAGACGTCTGTGCACTTTTAAAGTGCACAGACTCGTTGAGATTATGTGTCGGGTCCGGACTGCAACAGCAGCAGTCAGGACAGTCTCGTCGTCGGGAAGGAGCTTTTACTTGGGATCTGTCGGGAAGGAGCTTTGCTTGGGATCTCGCGGGTCTTTGGAGTATTGCACAGGCAGGATGTATTATGGAGAACAGACAGGTAAGTGTATGGTGCTTTTTACCTTTATTTTACAATGTTTATACTGGATGTGGATTGACTTTATGGTGTGTGTGTTAGGTGGATATATTATGGTGCTTCTTACCTTACAATGTTTATACTGGAGAGTGTGTGTGTGTGTGTGTGTGTGTATGTCTGAAAATGCCCCAGGTGCTCATGGTGGTGTGGTAGGGAATACCTCAGGCTTGAACCCTGTACCCTGTATGCAGGTGTTAAAGACTTGACTTCCCTACCCACCACCATTTGTAAAAAAATTGCAGATTTTTTGCCTCATATTCAATCTGATCTGTTCCTCATAATATCTGTGGTTTGTAAATGTTGCAATGCTTAATATTTGATGGTTTTGTAGTAGCACTGTTGCCTCACAGCTGCAGGTTCTCAGGTTTGATTCTTGGCTGGGGTTCCTTCTTTGTGGGGTCTATTATCTTCTCTCTGTGTTTGTGTGGGTTTGCTTTTATTTGATGTTGCACTGGTAGCATTGTTGCCTCACAGCTGCAGGTTCTCAGGTTTGATTCTTGGTTAGGGTTCCTTCTTTGTGGGGTCTGTATCTTTTCCCTGTGTTTGTGTGGGTTTGCTTTTGTGTCCTCCCATCTTAAAAAGACATGTCTGCATTATTTCTTCCTGGGCCTCTGCTGAAAATTGTTTTTTTGTTCCAAGTCAGACTGTCCTGATTAAAAAATGTTAAATAAAATTGACAGGCATTTGAATTTCAGACTTAAGGGTTTCTGAATGTTTAATTCCTTGCATATTTGTTGGTGCAGTGGTAGTATTGTTGCCTCACCGCTATAGGTTTTCTGGTTTGATTCTTGGTTGGGGTGGCTTCTTGTGTGGAGTCTGCATCTCCTCCCAGTGTTTGTGTGGATTTGCTCTGGTGCCCTGCCATTTTACAAAGACGTGTCTGCAGTATTAATCCCTGCGTCTCTGTTGAAAATTGTTTTTGTTCTGTCAGCAGTAAAATTGACAGGCATTTGAATTTCAGACTTCAGGTTTCTGAATGTTTAATTCCTTGCATATTTGATGGTGCAGTGGTAGTATTGTTGCCTCACAGCTATAGGTTTTCTGGTTTGATTCTTGGTTGGGGTGGCTTCTGTGTGGAGTCTACATCTCCTCCCAGTGTTTGTGTGGATTTGCTCTGGTACCCTGCCATTTTACAAAGATGTGTCTGCAGTATTAATCCCTGCGTCTCTGCTGAAAATTGTTTTTGTTCTGTCAGCAGTAAAATTGACAGGCATTTGAATTTCAGACTTCAGGTTTCTGAATGTTTAATTCCTTGCATATTTGATGGTGCAGTGGTAGTATTGTTGCCTCACAGCTATAGGTTTTCTGGTTTGATTCTTGGTTGGGGTGGCTTCTGTGTGGAGTCTGCATCTCCTCCCAGTGTTTGTGTGGATTTGCTCTGGTACCCTGCCATTTTACAAAGATGTGTCTGCAGTATTAATCCCTGCGTCTCTGCTGAAAATTGTTTTTGTTCTGTCAGCAGTAAAATTGACAGGCATTTGAATTTCAGACTTCAGGTTTCTGAATGTTTAATTCCTTGCATATTTGATGGTGCAGTGGTAGTATTGTTGCCTCACAGCTATAGGTTTTCTGGTTTGATTCTTGGTTGGGGTGGCTTCTGTGTGGAGTCTGCATCTCCTCCCAGTGTTTGTGTGGATTTGCTCTGGTGCCCTGCCATTTTACAAAGACGTGTCTGCAGTATTAATCCCTGCATCTCTGCTGAAAATTGTTTTTGTTCTGTCAGCAGTAAAATTGACAGGCATTTGAATTTCAGACTTCAGGTTTCTGAATGTTTAATTCCTTGCATATTTGATGGTACAGTGGTAGTATTGTTGCCTCACAGCTATAGGTTTTGTGGTTTGATTCTTGGTTGGGGTGCCTTCTGTGTGGAGTCTGCATCTCCTCCCTGTGTTTGTGTGGATTTGCTCTGGTGCCCTGTCATTTTACAAAGACGTGCCTGCAGTATTAATCTCTGGGTCTCTGCTGAAAATTGTTTTTGTTCTGTCAGCAGTAAAACTGACCGGCATTTGAATTTCAAACTTCATGTTCTTCAGAATACATAGTAGCACAACCTTTTTTTCTAGCAATTTTCTAAGTTTATAAGATGAATATTTTAAATTTGTCCCTATTTTTGGGACTGTATTCCCCCATTATTGGCTTCGTCCAGGTTTTTGTGCTAAGGTTGACAGCTATGGCAAGAACTGAATTCACTGAATATGTTTGATGGCTGTATTCCCTCATTACAGGGTTTGTCCAGGTGTTTTGTACTAAGAGGTTGACAGCTATGGTGAGAACTGAATTCACTAAATGATAGCCATTTAAGTTTCAGTCTTCCTCTCTTTTACAAAGCAGCTGATGTGGCGTAGAGTATGTTACTCTGACTGTTTTTTGCTCAGGGACCTTGGAAGTAAAATGTATGGTGGCAACACAACATTTTATTCTAGCAACTTTCCAAGATTATACAAGCAATGTTTAATGTGTCCCTGGTTTTGGGGCTTTTGACCCCCCCCCCAATACATTTTGGCTTTTTCCAGTTTTCTTGAGCTGCGAAGTTGAGATGCAGTTGAGTATTGAGTAGATTTTACAAGGAGCTGAGAGCTGCAAGGGAATAGAAGTTTAGTGCTTTGCCTAGTTAATACTATAGCACAACAGGTTGTGTACTTGCTTTTGATGCAGAAGGCTGTGGGTTATACTCCCACAAGGGGTGGATGCTGCCGTACTGAGAATGTTCTCCTTGGTGAAGATACTAACTATGAGTCTGTTATCAGTTTGCCATCCATTTCCTCTTGCAATATTATTACTAGCTTATCATTTTTTAATGTATATAGGCAATTTATTCCTGAGGGGCAACAGACACTATTTTTCGATGAAACCATGAAATATAAAGGTGATTGCTAGCAGCAACCGCTTCATTAGTTACAGATTTCTTTAATGTGGAATTATTTAGATGACTTACTTCAGAGATTGTGCATATTTACTGATAATGGACTGTAGAATTGTGCATGTTTACTAATAATGGTGGACTGTGGAATTGTGCATATTTACTAATAATGGTGGACTGTAGAATTGTGTATATTTACTAATAATGGTGGACTGTGGAAGTCTGAGTAGACTTTTTTATGATAAATGTTCTCAACTGGGCAGTTTTGCCATTATGGGTGCATATAGTTTGTTTCATTGCTTACTGGAAAAATGTTCAAAACAAATTTAAAACACCCTCTAACAAGTGTACTGTATTGTACAAGGAATATAATTTTAGTACAATGAGGAAGGTGTATCAAAGAGCACATGTATGTTTCATATGCAAGGGGCCTATGATTTGAAAACAGCCCAAAATTAATCTTTATCTGCCACTGGCAAAATGTATTTTCTTTGAATGTGGGTTTCAATGCTGTTTCAATGAATGTGAGTTTCAAGGGCAGAGAAGTTTTAATGCTAAGTTTTCATTGTGAGACTGCATTGCTTTGTTTAACAGATGGCTTAGTGTTTGTGCTGTAAAATACAAAATAAAACTTTAAAATGAAGTCCAACTCATCATAGACAGGTAGCAGCTGTATTGTGTGTCTATTTTATATTTTTGCATCACATTTTTGGTCCATTTTCCATAAAATTGTGTTTTTGGCAAATTAGTGACAAATCACTAAAGACTGAAGTTAGAAAATGACAGACATTTGAGTTTCAGATTTTATACCCTTCAGAAAATTCATACTAATGCAAGACCTATTCTATTATCTTTCTAAGTTTATTAGAGCAATATTTAAAAATTGTCCTTATTTTTGGGCCTTTGTCCCACTTCTGTGTATGGCTTTGTCCAGATTTCTTGCTCTTGAGGTTGAGAGGTATGACAAATGTGTCAGGGCCATCACAGTCAGCCAGAGAGATTTCAAATTGTGACATGCTTGTTGCACCCCACACCCCAATGTAGTGACTCTGGATGTGTCCAAGCAAGGCAAGGAGTAGTTGTATCTACCTTGGATGGGGAGGACACACTGCATAAGTACTACAGTGGCTTTTCATCTGTCCTTGATTTTGCAGAATGGTCTGGTTTCTGTCATATTTTTGTACTGTTGATTATGCTTATTACTCAAAGTGCCTGTTGCTCTGTGTTTAAGTAGCAATGCTTTAATGACCATAAGGTAAGCTTGTCTGAGATCGTAAGATGCAAGTAAGCTTTAATAAGCATACTGTTAAAGAATTGCCAACATTGAAAGCCTTTCTGTTGTTGCCATGCAGAGAATACTTGACTAGATAATGTATAAGCCTTGGGTATTAAAGGACAGGATTCCATTATTTTAAAAAGCTCATTACACTTGTTGGAGACTTCCAGTCATCTCTACAGACTTTACCCGTAAACTAAACAGAATGCCAATCATGTGTGGTCCACAACCTGTACAGTAATCCTTTAAGCAATGTATCTTGACCTTGTTTCTTGTTTGCTTTTCATTTTTTACTTTTATCATGTTTTCCCCATGAAACAAGTTGTCAGGCAGCAGGTCTTTTTTGGATAAGAAACATTTTTACAAGTGGGGGCATCACATAGATTTTCTACTTTCAGCATGTTACTTGGTACTTTAATAAAGCTGAATATATTATATATTAGAACTGCAGTGCAAGGAGAAGTGGTTTGAGTTGAGTGCTTCTGGTTTTTCTTATACTTGATTTTGACTGGCATTCCAGTAATGTATTTAAAAAGTAATTTATTTTTTCATGCCTCACAACCTTTTGTTTCCATCTAGATATTAAGTAAGCTGTCATGCAGCCAATGCATTGAAATATTTTTATTCTTCTACACTTATTTTTGTCTTGATTGGACTTTCATAATGATGGTTTGCCACCCAGGGCAGCGTATTTAATTAAGGTTAGTTTTTTGTGGTTTTGTGCATAGCCCCTCCCCTTTCTGGTTGACCACACCCCTCCCCCTTGACCCCACCCATTCAGCTGTCTCCTGCAGCCCCCCTGTGATTTGAAGTCACCAGCCGCCACTGAATTTAGAGTAGGTTTAAAATAAGTGTCTTTGTCTTCTCTTTTTGAAAACTTCACCAGATAAGAGTCTCGCTACTGTATTGCAGTTTAAAAGGACTAAATGAGCAGGTCATGTGATAACACACCTCCTCTTTACATCAATCAAGGAGACCCATAAAGGAAAAGAGTCATATAAGTTGTTATAAATTCTTGTAAAAACAAACATTCTGTATAATTTATCTCTGCTGTGCTTTTAACTGAAGAATACAAGCTAAAGAGAGCATATCATTGAGTTCTGGCCAATGGTTAGCCCCCAGACAGACATGCCAATAAAGCTCACAGTTTTCTTAAAGTAGAGATCAGGGGTCACCTCATGGGTCATGTTCAATCTTTTCTATCACTGCATATTTAAAGCAATGTGAGGCGTGGTTCTGATAATGTTTGAAAAGAGCGTTTGTTTCTTTTCCTTTTCTAATTTTATATTGATGTTCATACACTCGTTCTCTCAATTTCCACTCCATTTTTCCAATATAAAAACATGAGCATGAATCTCACACTGCCACATATACCAAGCCATTTGTGTTACAGTTGTAGTTTCCATAAATGTCATGTTTTCATATAAGAAAACACCATCTGTCCCCGAATCATAGCTTTGCTTTGGTAATAAGGGTGATAGCGAGTATTGTGCAACGTGGTGTTAGAATATGTAACTTTCCTATGATTCGTGGAGTTGGAACATCTATTCACATCTTTAGTTAAACCGCTGTCTATAAATGTTAGAGTAGTGTCGGACTGAGAAAAAGTAAATGTTATAAAACTTGTGGTTGTGCTGAGATAATTAACAAACTGCACCAATCTTGTCGCACTCCCCATCCAAAAAATACATTGGCAACTGCTATAAAAAAGGATAGAATGGTGTGAAACTGTTTTCCCCTGTCTTTGTTGCAGACCAGAAGAGAACTTATACTGATTCACAGCTGCTTACAATGTAGCCATGCCTTTCATAGTAAAACAAAGCAATTAGATCAGTCAGGGGTTTAAAAGCAGTTGCCACCTCTTCTGACAAATTTATTTAAGCAGTAACACAGTACTGAAATGCCTTTTTCACCACTGTACAAGGGAAATGCATTGCCTGCATTCGTATTGGTCACCAAACCATTCTTTTCTAGTCCGACAAACGTGGAGTGTGCCAGGGGTGGAGCGACATGTTAGTGGGTGGTCAGAAGACTGCCCATCTTTAGTAGTAGTTAACATTCCTAAAGTAGTGCTTTACAAGAAATGATTACTTGGCAGGCAGAAAACTGATGAACCAGGTAAAGAGCAAAACATACACAGATGACAAACAAATGTAACAAAAGTATATGAGCAAGAGAATTTAAGTGATAATGTAATTTTCTATAGTAAACTGTGGGGAAATGTGCTGAAAATGGAATGGAGCAGAAAAAGACACTGCAGAAAGGAAATGGTTGTACATTAAACAACACATTGCCACTGCAGTTATGACCAGGCAAGAAAGAAGCAGTCCTGTTACAGAAGGTATATAAGATGACAGTGACTGACACTAATTCCATTATATGTCAATTTCATGGGAATACACCACTACTTCCTTATGTCTAGCATGACTCATATAAAGTAGACTTGGAATGAATTGTTATGAAATGTCACAAAGAGGGTATGGATTTTTCACTCATACATCTGGGTGCAAAAGGGTTAAACCCTGCTGCAAAACTGCTTTAATTGCATTACGATGAGTTTTGAAATTCCATATACTGCATACACAGTCACTTTATTTTTTCTAGTAATGTGACTCATTCTTATGGTTCCTGCACTTCTGATAGGGAGCTCTAAGCTGTCATATGGTAAATAACAGTTACACTTGTAATTCCCTGGTGTCTCCTTTTGTTTTGGAGTTATTCATGTTTATTTTTTAAAAATTGAGACACTTTTACTTCTTTATTTTGTCATCCAATTATAGCAATTTGGGGAATTAGTATATATTACACAAAAAGACTGAATACCTCCTAACACAGTTAATAAAAACAGTCCCAAATATTCTAAGAGGAATAGAATCCAGTTGTAAATTGCAGTGGGAACTTTGGTAGCAAAGTATAAAACAAGCTGTCACAAATATGATTCACTTATGACCTTTGTACTTGCCAAATGGGAAAAATAAAAGTGTTCAGAAACAAGACTCAGGAAAATCTATAAAATAACATATATATATTGAAACAGCATAATGTCATAACTTCAAAATGTTGAAATCCTATTTAATGCAGAGGGACAAGCCCCGCCCCCAGATAATTCTCTATACCGACTCCCGGATTGCACAATAATGTGGAAAGCGCAAATTTCATTTTTGACATTTTGAAGTTTTGAGAAAATGTCAGGGAGCCATATATATGTGTGTGTGTGTGTGTGTGTGTGTGTGTGTGTGTGTGTGTGTGTGTGTGTGTGTGTGTGTGTGTTTGTGTGTCTGTGATTCCTTGCAAAAGGTTTCTAGTATAGAGTATAGTGAACCATTCAATAATTTGTTAACAATAATAGCTAAATGATGCTAAATAAGTTACATTGCGCAACAGTTTTATGTTATATTCATTCTCATTCAAATGTTGTACAAGTTCATTTAACAGAGCCACACCCCTTTTTCAGATATACAGTGCAAATCCAGAAACCTACTGTACATGGACCGAAACACCAGAGACGGAGGTGTGTATGTATTCACCAAGGATATCCACACCTCCAGGCTAATTGCCCAACATAATGCATCCGAAATTCTCTAGGTGCAACTAACATTGGGAAAGACTGCAATACAAATTGTAGCTTGCTATAAATCCCCCACTATGCCCCAAGAGTCCCACTCCACTTTTCTTAACATACTGGAAAATATCAAGGTACAACCCAACACCATCATACTGGGAGACTTCAACTACCCCACCATTAACTGGGAAAACTACTCTTGTACCAACACATTAGCACAGCGTTTTTTTGACTTCATAAATTCCAATGCCTTGGAACAACTGATCCAGACTCCTCACCAGGGGCAGCAATATCCTAGACTTGGTCATTACCAACATGGATGATTGGTGCTCCACACCTGAGGTCAGATCCTCTTTGGTCAGATCCGACCATAAGCTAATCACCCTAGACATCCACATCCCGCCCCCACCCCTATTAAGGAAACCACCGTAAAAAACTTTTCAAAAGCCAGCTTCATGCTTCTTAAGACAGAAGTGGCTAATTTCACCACAGCCATGTAGACGGACAGTAGCAGTACGACTGCCAAATCCTACATCAATGCACTATATGAACACATACACGAATGCATGGACCATGCCATCCCAAATAGAACCAAGACTCTATCCTCCAAAAAAAAGAAGTCAATCTGGTGGTCCTCTGCCATTAACAAGCTCTGCAACAAAAGGAAGAAACTGTTGCAAAAAAGAGTAAAATCCCAAGATTGAAAAAACTCCCTTGTCAGCCTCAGTAAGAAGCTGAGATCCCTCATAAAATCCTCCAAAGCTAGTTACGAAAGCAAAATCACCATAGATTCTAAAGACAACCACAAGGTATTCTATAGCTATGTCAAGATTCGCAATGGCAACACTCAGATCTGCTCAGAGCTACAGCACAATGGCACTAAACATACAGAACCAGCTGATATTGCCAACATCCTGGCAGATAGCTTCAGTGCAAATTTCTACCCCCTCTCACCCTTGAAAGGGCCCATCTCTACACTGGATGAAGACCAAGTCCCTGTAATCACGGCCACACAGGTGAAAAATGCACTTGCCAAAGACAAAAATACAGCATTCATGGGACCTAACAACATTCCAGGCTGTGTTCTGCACAGACTACAAAATGAACTGGCACCCCACCTAAGTACCATGTTCAATCATAGCCTCACTACAGGTTTTGTGCCTGCTGAATGGTGCACAGCTACGGTGATCCCACTCCACAAAGGGGGATCCACCACAGACCCCGGGAACTACCGACCCATCAGCCTGATGAGTCTGATCTGCAATGCCATGGAACGTATCATCATGGAACTTATAAACAAAGATATAGGTAACCTACAAACTCTGGACCCCACCCAGTTTGGGTTTGTGAAAGGTAGATCATATCTCCGAAATCTGATTGACTTCTTTGATGCAGTCACCAAAGCTGTGTGGATGAGGGTAAGGCAGTTCACACAGCCTACCTAGATCTCGCCAAGGCCTTCGACACCATCCCCCACTCTGGTATTATTGATAAACTCAAGAAACTGTGCATAAACCCATATGTCATGTGGGTGGGTGGCCATCTGACTCACTGACAGAACCCACACCATGAAAGCAGCCAATTCTAAATCCGTCTCCAGCCCGGTGACAAGTGGAGTACCATAGGGTTCAGTCCTGGGTCCCCTTCTGTTCGGCATCTACTTCTCAGAAGTCCAAACCAACACAGAGGGCTTATGGCTAACAAAGTTCACAAACGACTGCAAACTGGGGGCCATTAGTGTATCCCCTAAGGATATGGACATTCTACAAAAGGGCCTTGATGAGACAGATGCCTGGGGTCAAAACCATGTCCTTAAGCTCAATGCCAAAAAATGCATAGTTATCCCCTTTGGGAAAAACCCTGTGCCATTGAACTACCACATAGGAGGTAGTCCACTCAACACCAAAAGTGTGATATGAGACCTAGGGACACAGGTAGACAGCAGTCTCTCCTTTGACAACCACATAGCCACAGTGGTCAGGAAGTCCTTCTATGTGGCACACCTCATCACAAAAGGTTTCTCATCCAGAAAAAAGAGGTCATTGTCCCCCTCTACTCAGCCCTCATTAGACCTATTTATAGAGTACAACGCCCCATTTGGGATGCACCTCACAAGACATTTGCAGCAACTGGAAAGACCGCAGAAATACCTCACAAAGAGGATCACCAGCCTTAAACAGATGCCCTATGCAGACTGCCTTAAGAAGCTCCAGCTCTACTCCATCACATATTGCCTACTCAGAGGTGACCTCTGCCTAACATACAAAGCCATGTCAAACCCAGAGCTGTTGGACATGCTACACTTAGAAAAATCCCAATCCCTGAGGGCCACATGTCCAGAGACCTTAACCTTGTCATCACAATAAACAGAACTTGCTGGAGAGATAGGTTTCTATCCCAGAGACTTCCCATACTCTGGAACAAGCTGCCCATTCATGTCAAACAGAGCACCTCATTGACCCTGGACAACTGGATGGGGAATAGCAAATTTACCCCGGGTATCACTTCTGTGGCTCTGCTCAACAGGGGCACAAGTAAATAAATTTCTGGGGGGCTAAAGCCAGGGAATCTTTATGGCTAGGCTTATATAGGCCTTGGGGTCTATAGCCTAGTACCTATCTATGAACCTATGAACCTATGTTAACAGTAAATTAGTGGTTACTTAATACCACCTGTCACCACAAACTCATCATGAAAAATATACCCAAGTCTCAGTATTTGAGACTAAAAATAATTTTTAGTAATTTTCAGGACTTTGAAATAAGATCACCTAAAACTTAAATAACTTAGAAGGTATAATAAAAGAAATACTGCCATTTGTTTGGATATGATTAAAAACAATGAAAGACAAAACCTATTAGAATATAGACCTACACATACTAAAGTAAGTGGTTTTGTACCTTTGAAATTGGCTACTTCTATGGCAATATTTTTTTTTAAATCAGACAACTGCTAGATGCACATTGATACATACTAAAGAATTATCTTTTTTTGGTATATTTTTACCTGATAACTGTAAGTTTAGTTTTCAGTGCGGAAGAGCTCTTGGTGAATATTTGTCCTGATACAAGAAGCCCTTGGTTTAAAAGCAAAAACAATATTTACTGGGTAATACATATGGTTGTAATGCTTGCGGGAACTGTGGCCAATAACAGAATGTTTGTAAAATTAGGCACTTCATTGCTATAAATGCCAATAAAAACATTTGACATTAGACACACTATTACTTGCCACGCAGAATGGATGGTGTACATGGCAACATGTTCATGCATATCTTTTTATATAGGGCAGACATCAAGAGCTTTTAAGGAAAATATATCCTTACACCTGAGTGATATAAGGTGTGAGACAAACATCCTTTTTTCAAGCATATTCAAACTCAGTAACAGGCAAGGTTTACATTTATTGGCATAGACAAATTGTTAAAGGATGGGAGTTTCTATAATGGTTAACAGGCGTTTACCTCACAGACACAAGGTACAGGGTTTGATGCACACATCTGAAAAGAAAAATTGGCTATGCTTAAAATGGCAGCACAGATAATATAAACCAAGTCCACAAGAAAAAACTGAAACCAGGAGCCAGCAGGAATAAATAAGTATACAATTACTGCAAAACAAAGGGAATCCTTGGTGCCAGAGTCCACACTTCTTTATTACACACAGTAGATACAAGCACTTTTCACCTCTGTCAGTTCAGAGACTTTATCAAGATACAAAACAGGAAACACCCCATATATATCCCTGACCCAATTTACACATTAACAAGCCATCACACAGTTAATTTCCTTTTCCTTAAACCTACAGGACTTTTTAAAAAAAACTTTCCCAGAAGAATATATATTTTTATCAATAAAACCAAGTCTCAATGCAGGTCCAAGATAAATAGGTTATAAAAACCACATACACACATATAAAATGCCAAAACTTTCCTAAGAATAAATACATACATACTAATAAAAAATGTTAAAACAAATTCATAAAAGGAACATTCATATAAAAGAAAGTTAATACACATGAAAAGCACTCACCTTTCAAGTGCCTTTAATTTCAGTAAGCAAGCCAGGGAAAGCATATCATTCAATATTGGCCAAACAGTTGCATTCATTCTAAGCTGCCAGAATGCTTCCAACCTCTCTAACTGCAGAGGCCATGGACCCCCCCTCGGATCCCTTTTCAGCACATCAATAACAACAAACTTAAAGGAATGTCCCTCATATTCAATATAATGCCTGGCTAAGGCATTTAGTTTATTCTTCAATCTAATGTCCCTGACATGCTCATAGATTCGATTTCTGAGTTTCCTCTCAGTTTTACCTACATAGAAGCAGGGACGTTGTACACATAAAGCACAATACACAACCTTCTCCGATTGACAAGTGAACTTGTCCCTAAAGCTAAAGCCCTGTCCAATGATGGTTACTGATGAGCCCTCCATAACAAAACCACACTGGTTACATATCCTACATTTTTTCGTAAGGCCTTCACTTGGATCACTTCTGGGGTTCTCGATTAAGCTTTTCAAACATCTACCCTTCCTGTAAACCACCACTGGGACATTACTGATACATTTCCTAATCTCATCACAAGAGGACAAAATCACCCAGTTCTTATGCAAAATGTCAGAAATTGATCTACTATCATTACTAAAGGTTGTAATAAATAGCGACTTAAATTTCTGTCAGCCCTTAAGTCAAGCTCTCCCTCAATGTTAGCACACGATGCCACAACAGGGGCCCCAATACTTCTAATAGTCATTTCAGACGTATCATTAATTACCCCATCTCCAACTTGGGATAAGATAGCCTTGAAATGACCCCTTTTCCCTTTTGTTAATAACCTCAATCGTTACCTCATGCACCAATAAAGGGGGATAACCTCTCCTCAAAAACATGTCCCTCAAAACATCACATTCATTCTGGAATGATTCAAAAAGGGACACCATGTGGGCTGCCCTCGCAAACTGCCCCTTAATGACCACTTTTTTCTGCTTGAATGGATGTGCACTTCTAAAGTGTAACAAACTATTTGAATAGGTCTCTTTCCTAAATATTTCAGCAATAAAGGACCAGGAACCCATGTCTTTGAATAATTTCATATCCAAGTAGGAAATGTCATTCTTTTCCACTGTATGTGTGAACTTCAAAAAGGGGGTGGATCCATTGATGTAAGATAAAAAATCAGGTATTAGGTCAAAGCGGCCATCCTAGAAGATAAAAATATCATTCGGGTATCGGACATACAGCTTACAATAAGAAAAAAATGTGAACTCATATATGAATTTCTTCTCCCATTTGATCTTGACAATGTTAGCAAATAACCCCCCATACGGTGAACCCATGGCCACACCATCGGTTTGAAAGTAAAACTCATTCTCAAATAAGATAGAGTTGTTCTTCAATACAAGCTCAAAAAGCTGTTCATACACATTAATCCTGTACTGGGGCACACCCTTAGATAGCATAAAATTAGAGGCCCTAACTAAACTGATATCATGGGGTATCCCCGCGTAGAGGTCCTTCACATCCACAGTAATAAACACACCTGATTCACAAAAATCAAGGTTGTTAATTCTATCCAGAAAATCCCAAGAGTCCCTACAAATGCAGTTCTCATTTGTTAACAAAGATTTCAGCTTGATGTCCAAACATATGGCTATCGGGTATATGATGGACCCTCGCCCATCCACAACTGGCTGCATAGGGGGATTACTGAGGCTCTTGTGGAGTTTAGGAAAGCCAAAAATGGTGGGGATTCTTGGGTGCATCACAACCATATAATTTAGCTCTTCTGTAGTAAGTGACCCTTCAATAAATAAATCATTCAGCTGCTCCCTCACATTACGATAAGAGCCATTCAGTTCATTTAGTGAAATTTTCTTATAGTGTACGCTCCCTAACATTCCCCTCATTCTTGTGTTATAATCATCCAGATCCATAATGACCATGCCCCCACCTTTATCGGGCTTAATAAACTTCACATCAGGATTGTTTCTAAGTTTTCCAAGGTTTTTCTCCTCGGCTACACTCAAATTCAAAAGAGGTTTATGCCTAGGAATACTCCTCATATCTATTTCACGCACCCTTTCAAAGAGGAGTAAAGAGGGGTGCAAAGGGGGATTAAAAGTACTTGATATATGTAAGGGGTCACCGACATATCAACTGAATGAAAATACAAGTTTAAATTCAATTTCCTAACATATTGCTTCAAATCTACCAAAGTTCTAACCATATCATGGTTATTGACTGGTACAAAGGTCGTGCCCCTAGCTAATAAATCTCAATCTGCGACCTCAATCCATAGTGATGAATAATTAAACACATTATATATGGCCTTTTATATGTGTGTGTGTGTGTGTGTATATATATATATATATATATATATATATATATATATATATATATATATATACATATATATATATTTATATGTGGTTTTTACAACCTATTCATCTTGGACCTGCATTGCGACTTAGTTTTATTGATAAAAATATATATTCTTCTGGGAAAGTTTTTTTAAAAAGTCCTGTAGGTTTAAGGAAAAGGAAATTAACTGTGTGATGGCTTGCTAATGTGTTAATTGGGTCAGGGTTATATATGGGATGTTTCCTGTTTTGTTTTGTATCTTGATAAAGTCTCTGAACTGACAGAGACGAAAGCGCTTGTATCTACTGTGTGTAATAAAGAAGTGTGGACTCTGGCACCAAGGATTCCATTTGTTTTGCAGCAATTGTATACTTATTTATTCCTGCTGGCTCCTGGTTTCAGCTTTTTTTTTTTTTTTGTGGACTATGCTTAAAATGGCCCAAAAGGGCAGCTAGCACTTACCTATGACCCTATGGTCAGCATAAATCTCAGTGGGACCATTGCATAGATGAAAAAATATGGATTTTAATTCTAGGTGCTTTATACAAACTAGGTTTTAATAAAGTACTATGAGATGTATAAACCATTAAATGCCGCTATTACTGTGGAAATGACTTTATTTTGGCATTGCTATTACTTACACCTACCACTAGATGCCAGTAGTATAGGGAAATATGATTGTTTGTTTTGGCATGCTGTTAGTTACATGTACCACTAGATGCCAGCATTGCTTTGATTAGAAGTTTTGTTTACATAATGTTATGATCTTTAAGAAATAGAAATGTTCAGATATTAATGCCAAAGTACTTGGACTTTTTTATATTTATTTATTGTAACTGAAACAGTTATATATATCCACTGCTGATTTTTTTTTTGAATTTGAACATAGCTACGTGTATAGATATGATGAAAGTTATTTAACATTAAGTTTGTTCAAATTCCTGTTCTGTGACTGCTTGATATGGATATAAATAGCTTAAAATAAAGTGCTATGAGTTATGTATACCACTAGATGCTACAAATTCCTGTGGGAAGAGATGAATTGGATGGGATTGGATGGGAGATAGGAAATTCACCCCAGGGATCACGTCAGTCACCCTGCTAGACAGTGGACCAGGGAAGTAAATATTCTGGGAAGAAATAGCCAGAGAATTGTTATGGCTAGGCTGATAGCCTAGTACCAACCTATGAACCTATAGTAGTCATGCAAACCATTAGATACCACTGTAGTATATACATGTATATTCAAATGAAAGTTGTAAAACGTTTTCCCAAATTCCTGTCATGTGGATGCTTCACTTGATATTAAACTGGTCAGGTGACTATGTTTAGTTAGATTCATACTGAAGATGCCTTATGGGTGAACCGGTTAGTGCTATGAATTCCATTGATACTCTGTTCCAAGTAGAGAGACTCTTTACATGTACATTATATGCTGTAACAATATTGGTGTTTTGGTGTTTTATATTTATAATTCTGTGCACCAGGGAGTAAGGCTCTTCCATCAAGGGTTTGGTTTTTATATATATATATATATATATATATATATATATGTAAAATATATTTATATATACACACACACACACACATATATATATATATTTATATATATATATATATATATATATATATATATATATATATATATGTGTGGGTTGCATTGGTTTGGTCGACAGGAAGCTTGGTAAACATTTGTTTAATCGACTGCATTTGGTCAACTATACAAGCAGTCAACAGTTGCGTGAGACTGACAATCCCCAGGTAGTTTATAGATTTATAATTAGCAAGGGGTGTGGGAGAATGTTGTTTATGTTTTTTTTTTTTTTTTGTAGTAACGTGCACATGCCGAAAAGCACCTCAGAGCATGTGTACTAGGAAGTTGACATTTCCGTTTTCGACAGAGTGGTTTATCTTTAGGATGTTAACATTTGTGTTAGCTGACAAACTGATGGTAAATCATATATATATATATATATACATACATACATATATATATATATATATATATATATATATACATGCATATATATATATATATATATATATATATATATATATATATATATATATATTTATGTATATATATATATATATATATATATATATATATATATATATATATATATATATATATATATATATATATATATATATATATATATATATATATATATATATATTTATTCTTGCACAATCCCCCAAAAAAGAGCTCCTCATCTCCTCTCCATGGACATGAAGAGCAAAAAAAAAAAAAAGATTATCTTCTATCCATTTCAACAATATCTTGCTACAAATTTAACAAGTAACACAGAGCAGTACAGAGCTTCAGTTCAGACTGCAAATGGAATAGTGGCATTTCTGAATGCCTACCAATTCACTGCAGATACCACTTCAGTTCTGACCATAAATGCATTACCAGCATTTCTGAATGCACTAATGATTGATTGGGAACAACAGAGCTCATCCCCTAATACTTTACACCTAGGGGGCTGCTCCCTTCACCCCATCCTAGTGGCACATCTAATATATATATATATATATATATATATGTATATATGTATATGTATATATATATATATATATATATATATATATATATATATATATGGGTCTACTTCATTTCACTGAAAGCTCATTTCACTGAAACTCAGTTGCCTGCGCACAATTCACTGAAAGCTCATTTCACGGAAAACTCATTTGACTAAAACTCATTTTGTTGAAAGTTATATATGGCCTTTTCCCCACTGTAGTGCGATCCTGGAGTTAGTATATAAAGTAAGGGGGGTGGGGGCAGAGCCCCCTACATTGGGGTGTGTGTGGGGTGTAGCCCCCCATACACTTTGGTTATATATTGTCTTCTGGAAAGAGTTTTTCATTGGAATTGTAACTATCCATATCAATGGTTTAAAACATCTAAAATAGGTGGGGGGCTACACCCCCACACCCCCAAATCTCCTTACTTTATATACTAACTCCAGGATCGCACTACAGTGGAGAATAGGCCATATATAACTTTCAAAGAAATCAGTTTCAGTCAAATTAGTTTTCAGTGAAATGAGCTTACAGTGACTTGTGTGCAGGTAACTGAATTTCAGTCAAATGAAGTAGACTCATATACACATATACATATATATATATATATATATATATATATATATATATATATGCATCTATATATATATATATATATATATATATATATATATATATATATATATATATATAAAAAAACACATACATACATACGTATGCACAGGGACACATATATCATACAAATTGTCATGCTATGTTGAATATTTATCTGTAACTGGCACAGTGTAACAGTACTCTAAACAAAGAATTGAGGCTGCCAAAAGTAAAAGAAAAAAAAGTGCCCCACACACACACACACACACACACACACACACACACACACACACACACACACACACACACACACAACTGGATGACTATGTTTTATAATGCATGTAACCTGCCTTTGAATATTTTTAAAGATTCAGCCAGCTAATTGTATCACTACACCTCTGAAATTGGTATTGCAGGAATCAGGACTTGTCTCTATCCAGCACCACAGCTGTTAACTGGTATATCCTACACTGGTACACTTACCTGTTTGATGACATCCATAAGTAATCCTGCTTAAAAACCCATGCTAAATCAGCCACCCGCAGTTCATCCGTCACACACAGCGTCTTTTTATAATGAACTTTTATTAAAGTTCTCTGTTCTCTTGGTTGATTGTAGCATTATTAGTGATTTGTTAAAAGTGCAAACAGTTGTGTTTCATTTGCTGTGATTTATTAAAGAATTTAATTTGGGATTACACCTACAGACTACTTCTTTCTGCTAACTGGTGTTCCGAAGGCAATGTTTCCTGTTTTTTGGTACTTGGTTCTGCTTTTGTGCCACTTTTTTGTTTCCAATAGTTAAGAGCTATAAACTTATTTTTTTCTAAATTTTATTTTGATTTTGTTTTACAGGGTTTGTCTGATTAGGCTTAGCAAAAAAAAAAAAAAAACAAAAAAAAAACAAAACAAAAACTTTTCAGCAGAGGCTGTGGGAGAAAAGCTCCACCATACTGCACATATTTTCATACAGGCATTCAGCAATATACATGAACAGGCATTAAGTAATATACACTTACAATTACAGATACATCTGCTAATTAGATTACATTCATATGAAATAAAGGCAACTGTTACAGTATGAAGGCTATATATTGGTGCACAGGTTAAAACAGCACTGTCCAAGGCCAAGAATACAGCTTCTATGGGACCTGACAATATCCCTAGCTGTGTTCTACATAAACTACAGAGTGAACTGGCACCTCACCTGTGTGGCCTGTTTAATCACAGCCTCACCACAGGTTTTGTCCCTACAGAATGGCGCATTGCTATAGTCATCCCTCTCCATAAAGGAGGAGCGACTACAGACCCTGGGAACTATCTCCCCATTAGCCTGACAAGTCTGATATGCAAAGCTATGGAATGCATCATCATGGACCTAATAAACAAGGATACAGGGAATCTCCAAACTCTGGATCCCACACAGTTTGGTTTTATGAAGGGTAGATCATGCCTGCTCAACTTGGTTGACTTCTTTGAATCAGTCACCAGAGCTGTAGATGAAGGCAAGGTGGTTCATACAGCTTACCTTGATCTGGCCAAGGCCTTTGATACCATCCCCCACTCAGGAATCATAGAAAAACTCATTAAGCTAGGCATTAACCCCTATATCACTAGGTGGGTTGCAAACTGGCGCACAGATAGAACCCACAATGTGAAAGTAGCTGACTCCAAGTCAGACTGCCAACCAGTCACGAGTGGAGTCCCACAGGGATCGGTCCTATTTCCTCTCCTGTTTGGTATCTACTTCTCAGAAGTCCAGGCCAACATGAAGGGACTCTGGCTGACAAAGTTCACAGACAATTGCAAGTTGGGAGCCATTATTAACTCCCCAAGTGATGTTGACATCCTACAGAAAGGCATCACTGAGACCAACGACTGGTGTCAGAACCATGGCCTTAAGCTCAATGCCAAAAAATGTGTCATCATCCCCTTTGGGAAAAACCCAGTTCCCATGAATTACCACATCAATGGTAGTCCACTGAACACAAAAGGCATTATAAGAGATCTGGGAACACAGGTTGACAGCCACCTCTCTTTTGACTACCACATTGCCACTGTGGTCAGAAAGTCCTTCTATGTGGCACATCTCATTACTAAGGGTTTTGCATCTAGGAAGAAAGAGGTCATTGTCTCCCTCTACTCTTCCCTCATTAGGCCAATCATCGAGTACAATGCCTCATTTGGTATGTACCTCACTAGACACCTGCAACAACTGGAGAGACTGCAAAAGTACCTCACAAAGAGAATCCTAGGCCTTAAACACTTGTCCTATATGGACAGACACAAAAAAACCCAACTATTCTCTGTCTCATATCGCCTACTTAGAGGCGATCTCTGCTTGACTTACAAAGTCATGTCTGACCCAGCTCTGTTAGAAATGCTACATCTAAAGAAATCCCAATCCCTCCGCACCACATGCTCCAGAGACCTCAACCTAATTACCACAATCAACAGAACATGCTGGAGGGACAGGTTCATAACCCAGAGACTGCCCATGCTATGGAATAGACTTCCCATACATGTCAAACAGAGCACCTCACAGGCCCTCTTCAAGAGAAATCTTGATGAGTGGATGGGAAATAGAAAATTCACCCTGGGGATCACTCCAGTGGCTCTGCTCAACAGCGGCACTTGGAACTAAGGTCGGGTGGGACGATGCCAGGGTAATCCTATAGGCTAGGCTTGTAAAGGCTCCAGGGCCATTAGCCTAGTACACACCTATGAACCTATGCATTAGTAGGTGTTGAACATTGAGCATTTGAAGAGGTATATTAATGGGATTGTCAGACATAGATATCATTTACTTAGGGCTTTGACATTCAAAGAAATAGAGGTGAGGGAAGAAACTAGGTAGAACAGAAAATATTAATATTGTAGTTAAGAGATGGGATATAAATCCAGGTTCAAAGATGTTATATATATATAGCTATATTAAGAGCGATAACATAAGTATGGGGTGGGGGTGAGCAGTGTCATAAACCTATGCATATGGCCGGGAGAGGCTAGTAAATCTATTCAGGTATTGGCGAAGACTGCTTGTGGGGCATCAGATTCTAAATGAAGAGAAATGATTTGATGATATGACAAACTGAAGATAATGGTGGCAATTATCCTGGAGATATACAGGAGCAGATCCACTGATTGATAATAACGTTTTAGTTTTGTTTTAAATTAGTTTGCATTCTGAATGGATTTCATTCAGGATATTATAATTGTAAAGTATCAGAAAGTATTCTAAGAACTAAGTCAACATGTGAATGGAGAAAGAAGACTTTACTGATAGCAAAGACTATAAGTAACATTATAGAAAATAGGCAAGAGGGGCTGGAATTTACTGGAGAAAATTAGCAAACGAACCAATGTGTTGGATTCAGGACTGAAACATCACTCATTAACTATTTGTGTGCAGAATAATTTGATAATTTTAATATTATCCAAATATGGCTATAGCTAGCATTGCTTATAAACCTGATTTTTGAAGGAGCTAGAGAAACTATGCCCTTCAGCAGTTTGATAGTCCAAACCTGTTCAATGCCTTTTGACCACGTATTGTCTAGTTTGTAAAACCTGGATCCCCATCATTGTCTAGACAGTCTGTGCTTAGGCCCTCATGAACAAACAGTGTCCCTTGTTAGGAGTGAATTATGAATTGCACATATACCCTGCCATTGCCATATACTATAACATGTCAGTTTTTAATGCAGTATGTATTCCTTAAGGAGAAAATAACCAGTAATACTGAAAGAATCTCAAGGTTGCTGTAATAGTAGTTTTCACCGGGTCTACTTTATTAACTCGAATGTTCAAAAGTTTGAATGCATAAAGTTCGACACATATCCATCGAACTCTTAAACACTCAAAAGTTAATAAAGAAAAAAATACACAGGAAAAAAAAAAAAAGATGTAGACAGGGGGGCAAGCCCCCCTGCTCCCCCCACAACCCCGCTACTTAAATATACCAACTCCAAGATCGCACTACATTGAAGTAAACGGAAATCTCCACCTACGGAGATTTCTGTTTACAGTTTTTGATGGCTTGCACTTTAGATGCATATGGTTCGATCCATATGTATTCACGGTTTTACGCTTTCACGTAAATAAAGTAAATCCGTTTTCACCAGTTATCCTACATGACTAACATTCATTTTTCAAAAAAGTGCATTTTTAGTATTATTATTATTATTATTATTATTATTATTATTATTATTATTATTATTATTATTGTTATTATTAGTCATTATCAACAGATTAATTTGTTTAGCAAAGAAATATATCAACAGCATCATGTTATGGTTTCCTACATGCAGTTTCTCCAGGAAAATTCCTTATTTAGATTACCTACTTCATATTAGCCTTTCAGCCTTGATAAAGTTACTGCACAATAGTATAACAAGCCACCAAAGTCTCATGGCTGTAGCTGGAATTTGTATTTTATTTTTTATTTATTTTTATTTTACATTAGTTAACTGGGAAAGTCTGACTGGATGAGGTCCATTTACAGTAGAGGCCCGGGGAGAAAAGCTCCACATTAGTTTACAATAATAGTTTGACATGTGCAGTTTAAAAACAATTTATTATATAGGAATAAAATCAAAGGCAGGCAATCTTATGTAAGGCAGAAACAATATAACATAGAAATGCAGTTCAACAATGGGTATGCTGCAAGCAAGCATATTTTAACATAAGAAAATGCTGCTAAAAAATGCAGTCAAGTGTAATATATTTACAGTCTTATAATGGCAGTAAGAATGGTTCTGGAGGTAGAAAGGGGTAGATAGAATCTGTGATACATGCGCATAGCCAGGAGTTCATAAGATGTGACTTAAGAGAATTTTTGAATTGTAAGATAGTGGGTGAAGAAGTCACAGATTGGCGGAGGTTATTCCATTTATTAGCTATGATATGAGAGAATAGCCCTTTCCCAGCAGTTATTAGCCTTACAGATACAGAGGATGGATTTGTCAGTAGAGTGGAGAGGTCGATTTGGTATGTTGTAGGTTAGAAGTTGTTTTAATGCTGGAGTTTTGTTAGGATATTTTAGAGTGTTGTAAGCGATGATTAGCTGGTGGTAGTTAAGTAATTGTGGTTGTTCTAACCATTGTAGCTCCTTTAGACCAGACAATGATTAGATCTGGAACTGGAGTAGTTTGCAAACTTTGCAGCTTTATTGTAACAAGACTGCAGTTTGTCTAGGTCATGTTTTCTGACCTGGGTCAAGGCTGGTGCTGCATACATAAGTGTGGACAATAGGTGAGTTTGGGCTAGGGTGATCCTTGCTTGATCAGTTAGGAAGTTTTTATGTCTCTATAGAGTTCCCATTTTTTATGTACCTTTTTGATGATTTGTGAAATGTGGACATCAAAGTGAAGATTTTTGTCCATTTCTACACCGAGGAGTTTAGTGTGGGCAGAGGGAGATATGACAGTGCCATTTGTAGAAGTGATAGAAAAGGAGGGAGGAGAGGTTTTAGATTTGTTGGGGGTGAAAAGGAATAATTTAGGGTTAAGGATGAGCTGGATATCAGTGATCCATTTTTCAGTGGAGCTGAAGGATTCCTGGGTGAGTCGCTGTAGGGTGGATAGTGTTGGGGCTGAGCAGATTAGAGTGGAATCATCTATATGCTGTATAAGTGAGGCATGTTGGGAGGAGGTGTGTAGATTATTGGTGAAGACAGAGAAGAGAAGTGGGCCCAGTACTGAGCCTTGTGGTACACCTATGGTAGTTGGAAGAAGTGGTGATAGAACACCTCGCTATTGAACAGATTGTTGCCTGTCAGATAGATAGTTTTTGAACCAGGCAATAGTGGAAGGAGCAAAAGATAGGGAGGTGAGAGTGTCTAGTAGGACAGGATGTGAGACCATGTCAAATGCTTTGGAGAGATCTAAGAATATTGCAGATACAAAATTGTTATTATTTCTGTGAAGGTTAACTAGACTGGTAAAAGAGAGAAGGGCAGTAGTTGTACTATGGTGTGGGCGGAACCCGTGTTGTGTGGTGGAGAGAAAATTATGTGTATTCAGAAAATGCATAACTTGGGAGTGAATACATCTCTCAAGTAGCTTAGATAAGGGAGATAAAATGGCAATGGGGCGATAGTTAGAGAAATCATAGAAGTTGCCATCTTTATGAAGGGGAATGATATATGACACTTTCCATAGTTGAGGGATGTGGGATTCAAGTATAGAACAGTTGATAAGGATTGAGACAGGGTAAGATAAGGATTCAGCGGGTATTTTTAGGAAGTTAGCAGGTAGGCCATCAGCTGTAAGAGTGGTGGGTTTTAATTTTGAGAAGAGCTTTTTGATAGTAGAAGTGGGAACTGGAGACAGTATAAGGGAAGGTGTGTTGGTTGGGCTAGAGGTTGTGATAGATGTGTAATTATTTTTGGATACTTGGACATATAATATCTGAATGGATTCTGTGAAGTGATGATTAAATTGTGAGGCTATGTCAGTATTATCATTTGTTAGGGTGGGAGCTGGAGTGGTAGTTTTTCCAGGTTTTAGAAGGGAGTTGATAGCTTGCAAAACTGTTTGGGGATCTTTCGAGTGTTTGCTTTGCATACCTAGGAAGTAGTTCTGTTTGTCAAGTTTTGTTTGCTTTTTTGCCTCATTCCTAAGTTGTTGGTAGTTTTGTTTGGCTAGGCTGGTAGCGTCCTTTTTCCAGGTTTTCCAGGCCTTGTCTCCGGACTTTATTAAGGCTCTTATATTCCTGCTTGGCCATGGGGCATGATTTGCTTTAGTTCTAATTTTTCTTATGGGAGCAACTATGTTGAGGACACTGGTAAAAGTATTGTTAAAGTAGTTGACTGGTCTATTCCCAGGGTTTTTAGTGGTTCCCAGTTGCATTGTTTTAAAAGTAAGTTGAGATCATGTGGGTTTAGATTATGGTCATCTCTGATTTGTCTATAAACTATGGGCTTGGGTATGTTAGTACGTATTCATAGGAGGAATGTAGGGAGGTGGTCACTCAGGCTATCTAGTAAACAGCCTGTTTGGCAATTTTGTTTTGGGCAGTTCACTAGTGTCCAATCAAGAATGGATTGTTTATGAGATTTTTTATCCACTCTAGTGGGTTCTTGAATGAGTTGAGAGTACCCGTATATATTAATATGGTTAGTGGGATTACTGGAGTTACAGGCTAACCAGTCTGTATTTAGGTCACCCAGAACGATGGTTTTTTGAGGAAGGTTATCTCTAGTCCATTCTAGGATTTATTCAATTATGGGAGAGTTGATTCCTGGAGGGATGTAGGTACAAAGAATGTTTATTTTCTTTTTGTTGTTTAGAAATAGGACAGAGCCTAAGGTTTTGGCGTTATGAAACTTAGGTAGAGGGATTTGTAGAGGCTGGAGGTTGAGCATGTTTTTGAAGAGAATTGCAACTCTGCCTCCCTTCTTGTGTGATCTATCTAATCTTAGGATATTGTAGGTTGGGGGGAGGATTTCTTCATTTTGGGTGCTAGATTTTAGCCAAGTCTCTGTGATGGTTAGTATGTCAGGAGCATAGTGGGCTATGAATGCATGTAGGTCAGGGAGTTTGTTTGATATACTCCTAGAGTTAAGATTAATAATAAGTAGGTCAGATTTCAATTTTGTAGAGAGTATGGTAGTGTATGGTTCTGGGTTTGGGTGTATATCACCTGAGATGAGTAACCATTTTCTAGTGAGTAGTATATTTTTAATTAAATAAGCTGTTTCTGTGTTGATTCTGTAAGATGTTTTTCCATTGTAAGGTTGTGACAGGCATATCTTAGATATGTGAAGTATTAAGCTGTCATTAAATAATGTGGAGCAAATGGGGAAATTTGCATGGGTTTTATTATGTGAGGTACTATGTGTTATATGGTAAGTAGTGTTGTTTAGTTGTGCATAGGTGTGTATAGATGTAATGTAAGCTAGGGTTGTAAGGGCTAGTAAGAGACATGTTAGTAAGACTTTCATAGTGTGTTGTGGTGGTGCTTGGGTAGTAGATGACTTGTAGTGTAAGTATAGGGGTAGGAGTAGTGGTAAGGCTATTAGACATTGGGTATGTCTGTTTGGTAGGGAGTTGCTAGGGGGGTTGTTGGGGTGGTTCTGTTAGTACCTGAGTGGTTGGTCAGGTGATTAGGGGTTAGAAATAAATATAGTAGTAGTGGGGGTGTGTGGGAATTGGGGGTACGGTAGGGGAGCAGAGTGAGCCGAGCGTAGCGAGGTGAACGGAACGGGTCCTAGCCAGGTCCCAGCCAGACCGGGAGACTGCAGAGACAATTCGTTTGCACTGTTCTGGCTAGAACAGACTGCAAACTTAAAGAGTAAGATCAAAGTTATGGTTCCCTTATTTTTATTATTTATTCATCCCCTTTGAATTTCAATTTAAGCTATAGGGTTTTTGGGGGAGTCTAGTCTGCTATTTGCCAGTGTTGCAGGCTCCCGAGTGGCACACTACAATACCATAGCTTAGATAAGGAGTAATTAAATAATATTAACCTTGTCTCTTGATTAGTGGTACAATTTTGTCAAAAAATAACTGTTTTTAGTTGCTACAGTATTTTAATTTCAGCAGCCCTATATCTTATTATAGATCATTTGACTAGCGCTTGTGTTTTCCCTGTTGAGGATGCAGTCCTAAGGATGATATCCTTTCAATCAAACTATTTTTTTTTTTTGCTAGCATCTGTAGTGTTACATAAAATCTATGAAATCTGTATCAGTTATGCTATGATATTTTCTAATAATCTTATTCACTTTGTACACACATATCTGCTGCTTGAATTTAGGGATTTGTGTCTTTGTTAGTTAAACAGTGTGTCAGTTGCTTAGCTGGCTTATTCTAATCAAAATGGCTGCACTGCTACACTGTATTCTGTAAATTTCTGGTCTTTCTCTGATTTCTATCGTCCTATCCAGGTTTGCCTTTGTAGCTGGAACTCTGAATCCTTTGCAGACAGTTCTTCTTAAGCTCGAACTTCCTCCAACCTTTACGCCTTAATCCCTTGGGTGTCTAACTGATGGCACTCATTTTTTTTATTTTTCAGGAGCAGAACTAAAGACCAGTCTCCCTTCTGCATTCAGGGATCCCTTTGTTTCTGCAGGATTCCTTGGAATGGACCACAAGACATAGTATTAATATTGTCACACACAAAGACTGCTTGTTTCATTGCTGACTGTTAATTTCTGGCTCTTGGATATAAATATTTCTTCTTTTTTTCCTTCATAAAATCTTCAGATAATATTAACGAATGAAGTAATGTGTATTATACCACAAAATACAACAACAGTACCTTGTCAATCATTAGGAAGTTTTCTATTGTGTCTCCATTATCACAGACAACATCTCCGACATCCTTCACTGCTGTAGGGAGAATTTCTTTTATTTCTTGAGCTAGTAAACCTAATTTAAGGTGAAATACAAAGTTGATCAGGAACTTAGTCTTCAAAAACAATGTACAAACTACTGAAGAAGATAAATTTCCTTTTTTATTGATTTTATGCCATTTGGACTTTTGCGTATCCTTTATACAACTATAGCTCAAACCATTGATACATTTCCTGGATATTCTTATCATAAATAAAACAAACATTTGACAGTCTTGAATTTTGCCTATATAACTGCAACAGCAGTGTAGGGAAAAGAGAGGTACCTAGAGAGAGAGAGAGAGAGAGAGATCTATGCGACAGCATATACTGCATAAGTCATGGTATAAGCATTAATTCTAAACCTCTTTGAAAACATGTATTCATGCTTTCACTGCATGCATACTGTAAAACGTCGAATAGCAAATTAAAATTAAATGTTGTGTGACATAATTTCCAGCTTTTAAATGTGTTTAAAGGAAGATGTAAAGCAACAATTAAATCAAACTGTGTGGAAAATATACAACGTTTGAACCCGACTTTGCTTCTTGTCTTGCTTCATTTCTACTGAATGGAAGGATAAGTAAAGGAATCCATTTCAAAGACAGTTAAAAAAGTAGGAAATGTGTTTTAAATTTGCATCAAATTACTGAATCGATAACATTAAATACTGAGCGTTAATTATGTATGAATGAAAAAATGTACACTGAAACAAAGGCATGACCAAATATGTTTTCCACTTGTGTCTGTAACAATAGAGCAACTAAATATGAATGCATATCAAAGCATCTCATCAGACTACATCCCCATATAAGAGGTTGACACATGACCTACAGTTTGTAAACTCGATCTGTACTTGTCAAAAAACATACCGACAAGCTTGCAGGAAAAACAGCACAAAACATTTCTTGCAAGGAGGCTGAAGGCCACTCCCCACACCGCGTCTTATTTTAGCATACTAACTGCATGGTCATTCCACTATAAAGAAAATGGTACTTTTCCGTTAACGGGGCAACAGCTGTTTTTGCTCGTTAATGGTTTTCTCATAAGGAAAGTTGTCATATCAACAGAAGTGCAAGTTAAAGAGAATACAATACTTGCGAAATCTTGGTTCTAACTTTTTGGGGCACCGATGCCAATTGCCATTCTACTTTGGGTCCAGAATAGGTAAGGTACCTCCTAAGGCGTAAGTCGTTACAAGTATTCCTCTGCAGTCCTGCAACAACTAAGAATGTGTACACATGATTTCAGTTATAAGAGAATGCTCTCGGCATGTACGTTACTGATATCCAAAACAGTAATAGAAAAGAATGAAGTGTGGTTTGCTGTGCAAATGCTTTTGCACTGAAACGTGATTGCTCTTTAGGACTGCATGAAGCAATTGCATTCTAACTCTGTGTTTTTACACCCATGATCAGGGCTGATAAAGGTCCTATGATCAGTCCCGAAGTTTGACCTAACTAAAAATATGTTATGTGTGTGTGTGTGTCTATCTCTCTCTCTCTGTACCTGTTCGTGTGCTTGCATGTGGTATCTCTGCAATGTCCCTGATTTTTGCTGGTAATAAAGAATGACATTAAGTAAGGTTAGAGACGGCTTTTACTTCAGGAAATGGCCATTAGGCCGCATTCTGTTAGTCAGCTAACTTCTCCACTTACTGTCCCTGAATGCTTCGGATTACTTCCGGTCCTGTCCCTGACTCTGGAGGTAAGACTAACTGCTGTTGCCCTGTTAACGGAAAAGTACCAAGAAAACAGTACCACCTGCAAGGGTGAAAAAGTACTCAAACACATTGCCATCTTGTAATTCAGCAAATAAATGTAAAAACATTTGAGGACTGCTCCATTTGAGAACTATTCAGTAGGAGACATTCCATCAAATAGCAGATCTCCCCAATAGACTGCATGCAGATGTCATTCCATGGCACAGATGCTATTATCTAAAATGAAAGTAAACTATATACTAGGGTGAGCCAATGTAACAAACAAACAAACTCATTGCTTAGAGATCTTATATACATTACTACAGTATGTAGATTTTAATGACCATTTCCATAAACAACTGAACATCATAGGTTTATGTTTCATTGAACTTATTTTGTTGTATGGCTTGTGTGTCTTAGTTACCCTCTTCTTTTATTTTTCATTGTATTTCTTGTATATTTAATAAAAGTTAGCTAACATACATAGCTACCAATTGAGATGCAGTGTTATTGTAAGAAATATTTACTAAAACTATAAACAAATAGTTTTTTGGTCTTGTAGCCTTTTTTTTTTTTTTTGCAAAGATAATAAATGTTGTAAAGGAGACTGGCAATACAGGATGTTGCTAAAGTTTAGCATGCTTGAATGCAACTTTTATCTAGATAATCATTTTAATAACTAGTTAAGTATGTATGCCCGGAGGTTTGTGTGAATTTATTTATTTATTTTATTTTTTATTTTTTATTTTACATTTGTTGACCAGGAGAGTCCAACTGGATTACAAGTCCATTTTCAGTGGAGGCCCGGGGAGAAAAGTTCCAAGAGAAAAATATTTTACAAAACATAGTTTTAAGGACAGACTTTTGACATACAATTTCCATAGAAGAGACTTTGACATACATATTAACTAACAGATAGGATACATTCGTTCTCTACAATATAATATTAAATTTTAGAAGATTTTCCTAAGTTTAGGATTCCTGTGATAGATTTACTATCAGAGTAAAAGCAGAGAGCTGTAGAATAAGGCTCCGAGGGAGCAGACGATGCTCGCTATAGTTGAGAGAGATAACAAATTGATTTACTATATGTCTTCGCCTGGTTTTAGTTGAGAAGGATAATAAATTGATTAATAATATGTCTTCTCCTGGTTCTGGTTGCTTATGGAGAGCACAACATTGTTGGGGTAGTTTTCCCTAACTCCTGGAGAGATGGGATGAGCAGTAGATTAACAGTCCTAAGTGGGTACAGTACTATGATTGGTTGGCTTAGCAGAGTTACTTAAGTTAGGTGAAGTGTTGTAATGAGACATTAGCCAGGGGGGATACAGGAGCATAGTCGTTTATTCAAAAAGTGAGTTTTAACAAGTTCTTGAACTGTGATGGGGATTTGTTGTCAGTTATGTGGGCAGGAAGGGAGTTCCAGGTTTTTGCTATACAGTGGCTGTAGACAGACTTACCAGCTTCATTGTTATATTTGGTTACTTTGAGGAAGTTTTGTGTGGTAGACCTCAAGGGCCTGGTGGTTGTATAGGGTTACAAAAGATTTTGTAGGGCTGAGGTGTTTTCAGAGTTAAGTATTCTTTTGTGGGCTAGTGATAGTTGATTGAGTTGAAGTAGTAGTGGTAGTTCTAGCCAACAGATTTTTTAGGCATTCACAATGATGTGTTCTGATGGGAGAGGTTGTAGCGAATTTGTCTATCTTATTATAACAACTATCAAGTTTGTTTAGGTTGGATTTGTGGATTTGTAAGCACGGGGGAGGCATAAAGTAGGGTGGATAGCAGGTGAGTCCTCGCTATTGTAGTTTTGGAGTTGTCAATGAGGAATTTTTTATTGCGATACAGTAGGCCAAGTTTTTTATGTACTTTTTTATGGTTATAGAAATATGTAGGTCAAATCTAAGGTGATTATTTATTTCAACCCCTAAGAGTTTGGTATGATTTGTGGGGGTGATTGTGGTCTTGTTAATGGAGGAGATGAAGAAAGAATCAGTGGGAGGTGTGGCTCTGTGGGAGCTAAAGAGTACTAGCTTTGTTTTACTTGGGTTCAGAATGAGCCTTTGGTTTACAATCCAAGTTTCTGCTAGCAAAAAGCATTCTTGTGTTAGGGGGCAAAGGATGTCAATTGATTTGGCTGCGCATATTATGGTGGTATCATCTGTATATTGCACTATTGAGGCTTTAGGAATACTGTTTGGGAGCTGATTGGTGAAGAGGGTAAAAAGAAGTGGCCCTAGGATGGAGCCTTGGAGTACTCCTAGGGAGACTGTTAGGGAGGTGGAGAGTTGATTTTGCCACATAACAGCTTGTTTCCTTCCCTCTAGGTAGTTTTTGAACCAGGAGATGGCAGGGGTGGTAAGGTTTAGAGTTGCTAGTGAAAGAAGGAGTTTATTGTGGTTAACCATATCAAATGCTTTGGACAAGTCAAGAAAGGTGGCATATACAAGGAGTCCATTGTTTCTGCGAGTATTGACAATGTTGGTGAATTCTGTTAGTGTGGTGGTAGTGCTATGGAAGGGTCTAAAGCCAGGTACAGCCGGTACTGAGTTGGTGATAGACAACAGCACCTCCAAATTTAAGAATAGTTTTGCAAATACATATTCTTCAGACTCTCAGGTAATAGAACAGGTCATCTTAAAGTACTGGCCCATTATTTCAGTGAATGAAGATATAAAACATCTCATCCCTTCAGTGCCAGGTTTCGTTAGAAAAAGAGGAACAAATTTGAAAGAATTTTTTGAGAAAAACAAGGCTGTTAAGAATGAGTCCACCAGAATGAAGAAGGGTACCCATAGATGTGGTTCATGTAACCAATGTGCCTTCATGTTGAATAAAGAGATTATTTCTATCCCTTCCAGAAATTTTAGATACAAGTTTAAACAATACTTTAATTGCGCCACCAAAGGAGTGGTATACCTTGGAATCTGCCTACATTGTCACAGTTTTTATGTAGGCAAGACAGAGAGGATTTTTAGGAAAAGGGTCTATGAACACCAATATGATATTAGTAAGGGTAAAGTGACCAATGCCTTTTTTAAGCATTCACAACTATGTGAAAATATGCAAATTAAGTTCACAATTCTAGAACAAGTGACACCAGACCCACGGGGAGGGAACTGGGAAGCTAGGTTGGAGTATCGGGAACTGTTTTGGCAGCTTAGACTGGATGCAATTAGACCACCGGCATGAATGACGCCTTGAATATAAACAGTGTGCTCAAATTAAGAAGGGCACGATTATAATAGGGGTTCTTGTAGACTGCTTAAATTTCCCCATTAAACATATTGTTATTGGATGTACTTGCAGTTTAGCCTAATGCCCTAGTTTGGTTACCATGTGCTGTATTGGTAATGAAGAAGTTACATTTATTTACTTTATGGTCTAGTTTAATATTTATTATTGTCATGTTTATTAATTTCATTACTATTTAATTTATTTTTTATGTGTTTTTATATGTGTTGTAATATATTATATATTTTCATTTTTGGCATTATTGAATTCAAAGTAGAGTTTGAATTTTGGATTGGAACATATATTTAACATTTAACGAAAGTTTATACACACCGTATTTTTAAGAAACTGATTAGGGATGACTCACATGTGGGGGGGAGGGGTATGTCATGTGATGTTGCATTTAGTATTTAACATGGCTGACTACACAACAGATTTTTTAACCTTGAAGAAGCTCGGTAATAACCGAGCGAAAGCGCTTGGTTTATTGTTTGTTACTGTTTGGTGTGATTCAGATTACGTACCAATAAATGTGCTGTTCTCAACCTACTGCTTCTAACCATATTTTTTGGAGATTTGGGTACTGTGGCTGTGGACTTTGGTGATTCAGGGTCTAAAGCCATGTTGTTGTGTTGCTATTAGATTATTTTCTAGGAGATATTTCATTAGTTGCTTGTGTATTACCCTCTCTAAAATTTTAGATAAATGGGGTAGTATGGCTATAGGGCAGTAGTTATTGAGTTCCAGGGAGGCTCCCCCTTTATGTAGAGGGATGATATGTGATATTTTCCATAGCTTGGGTAATATACACTCACAGATGGATCTGTTAATTAGGATGGAGACAGGATATGATATGGCTTCTGCAGCCAGGTGAAGGTATTCGGCGGGTAATTTATATGTGGCTAGAGATGTTGGTTTGAGCTTGCGGAGTAGTTTTTCCATGGATTTGGTTGGTTCTGGGTGAAAGCTGAACTTGGGACAATTGTTAGTTGGGGGTGGGGGGTGGATTTGCAGGGGTGGGGATGCTGTCATAGGGTTGGTTGTTTGCAAGGGTCTGGATGGTTTCTGTAAAGTATTTATTAAATTGAGTGGGGATGTCTTCTTGGTTGTTATCTATTTTTAAGGTTGGGGTAGTTGTTTTATCTGGTTGTAGAATAGAGTTAATTGCTGCCCAAAACATTTGTGGGTTGTTCCTGTGCTTATCCTGTAACTTTTGGTAGTAAGATGTTTTGTGTGTTTTGGTGAGTTTTTTGGCTTTGTTACGTAGTTCAACGTATATTTGTTTGTTCAATTGGGATTTACTTTTGAGGTAGTTGGTCCTGGCCTTGTTTCTTTTTTTGAGGAGGGATTTTGTGTCTGGGGTTAACCAGGGGGCATATTTAGTTTTAATTCTTGTTGTTCTGGAGGGGGGAATGATGGTTAAGGGTGTTTAAGAAGGTAGTACTAAAATATAGTACAGCTTCATCAAGAGGCAGGTTTTTTAGGGGGGTCCAGTTGCACATTTTTAGGTTGTTTATAAAGTTGGAGCGGTTAAAGAGTTTTTTTGTTTCTAATTAGGCGCATAGCTATTTGGGTCAGTTGTGGTGATTTTGATCTGAGTAAGAATGTGGCTTGGTGGTCACTCAGGGTGTCTGGTAGACACCCTGCTAGGGAAATCAGTGATGGGTGGGATACGAATATCCAATCTAGAGTGGATTGGTGTTTGGTTCTCTTGTCTGTTTTTGTGGGGGAAGTGATGAGTTGGGTTAGGCCATGTAGGTTAATATGGGAGAGTGGGTTATGACTGGAACAGTTTTGCCGGTCAGTATTAAGGTCTCCTAACACTATGCTTTCCTGGGGGAGGTATTTAGATATCCATTCTAGGAGTTTTTCTGTAATGGGGATATTGTTGCCTGGAGGGATGTAGCATCCTATGATGTTGATGTGTTTACTATCGCTAAGTGATATGAAACTTCGCTCTTTTTGTCTTGATTATTTCAGAAAAAACAGAACACTGGACTTTGCCGCTCTCAGAATATTATGGTGATAGCATGGCTTGGCAGCAAAAAAAAAAAAAAAAATATATATATATATATATATATATATATATATATATATATATATATATATATATATATGGGTCTACTTGACATTACCAAAATTCACAAGACCGAATTTCAAAACAACCGAAATGAAAATGCTGCAAACACACAAGGATGAAAATGCACATCGCCCATGTTCTACACAAACAAAAGCAACAACTCATCCCAGCTAAGCACTCCCCTGTCAAAGTACTAAACAGCTGCCTAAGTCTCCCCCAAGCCCTGCCCACTAACCAATAACCACGTACAAATGACAAATCTCACTGAATATTCATGCAGGTGCCATGCAAAAATATTCAGTGGGACTTTGTTAAACCAACATTAACAATCATGTTAATTTTAAATTTTACATTTTTGCAGGGGGGCTGAACTTCCTGCACCCCACGCAACTTAAATATACCAACTCCAAGACTGCACTACAGTGCGGACAAGAGCAGATTTCCTGATCCTCTCAGCTTGAGATTCGGCATTTCAAACGTTCAGTCATCTCAACTTCGGCATAGTGAAGTTTCACTGATATGAAACTTCGCTCTTTTTGTCTTGATTATTTCAGTAATGTCAGGTAGAGCCATACACACACACACACACACACACACACACACACACACACACACACACACACACACACACACACACACACACATGTATATACATGGGGGGGGTAGTGTTAATAACATCGGCAAGACCTTCATAACTGCTTTAAATTAATATTGAAAATACCAATATGTTGACATAACTGTAATTATAATAAGTAATAAAATCTATTTTCAGTTAATTTATATTCTGGCTGTCACAAAACAGTTCACACAACACACAATGAGCACTTCAGATAAAACAGGTCCTATAGGTGTAGCACTATTATGTCTGACAGTTAACAATTCTAGTATTTTGAACTAAAGGCCCTGTCACAAAGTTCTCAGAATACCTTTACAGAAAAAGAAATGCTCTAAGGAAAGACTGTTTACTGCATGAAAACAGTATGATACATTTATAATTCAGTGACATTTATGGATCTTAGTGTTACAAGGAAAGACTCTGTTAGGGATAATATGTTCCTTATCTTTTACATTATTTAGAATGCAGCCACATTAGTTAACATCATTTAAAATTTACTAAAAACATGGTTACAGAGCAGCAATACACATTTGGGGGTATTCAGATACGCATTTCACTGTGCAAAGCACTGCTCACTCAGATAAACATTGGTATCATAACAAAATGTGGCTAGATATATCACTAAACTAAATGTTTTTGTACTTCTGTGAAGAAACATTTAGTTTAGAGTCATATGTAGCTACTGTCCATAAAAATGGGAGTTTACAAGTCAAGCAATACCCTTCACTGTCAGGTTAGGTAACTCCAGTGAGGAAATGTACAGTTTGTCTTTGTCTAAGCAGTTAAAATTGGAGATTAATCACCTCTGACAGTCCTTCAGCTTTAGAGATTCTTAAAATGAAGTTTTCTAATATAAGCCTAGGAGAAGCTAACATTGTTATGTTTCATGAACAAATCAATGATTTGAGAAATGTATGGCTTTGCATTTTCAACAGACTCTTAAAAAAACAGACTGAATTGTACTATATAAATGTTTATGTAAACTGTAAATTTAAATAATGAAACATAGGTTTGTGGTGCTTGAACATTAATTAGAAACCAAATAAGTAAATGATCAGATCTCCTCTGGAGAACTGTAAGGAATATAACAGCTAAGGGGAATAGTTTGGAGGTGTGAAAGAAAAGCTCCCCATGCAGGAATAAGAGGCGTTGCCTCTAATGAAATGTCTTCACTTATGTTTTCCTTGTTTCATGGTCATGTCTAAAGTGTATTGCTATAATGACTTAGTTTGCACGAGACTTTAAACTCAGGTTTCATCTGCCTGAATTGGTGGTAGCTCATTTGGATGTAAATGAACCCAAGGCACCTATCGAAGACAACGTGGTATGCTCCCTCATGCCCTAGCCAGATTTCCACTAGTAGTGCAAATATCACCATGGGTATTCCCTGAAAAGTGTGTACTAGCCTGACTAATGTGACTAACCTAGTCAACAAAGGATAAATAAATAAATAAAAATAAAATTTAAAAAAGGTGAACAAAATTATGGTCTGAAAATAATAACTATGCCTGCAATCATGAATATAGACGACTGCGACTGAGTCTTCAATTGTAATCATGTTATTACGTGTTCCAGACATGGATACAAAGAAATTCAGCTTGAGGGCAAAGCTCAAGAGGTGAATCCTGGCATCCATATCGAACACATATAATTGGATATGACTGGTGAGACCCAATAACAACTCTTTCTAGTACATAGTCTTTTATCTACTCTGTGTACTACCAGTTACAAAAAAAAAACAAAAAAAACCCCAAAAAAAACATTTGCAAGCCAGTAAACCACTTAGCAAATGCTGTTGCATAGACAGAAAGTAAATATAATTACAGGAAAAAGTAAGAGACAGTTTTTAAATACTGCCTTAATTTAAATTGTTGTGTCTTTTGGCTTTTCCCAGTAAGTTACTTAAAAGCTGACATATGTAAACTTCCATGAGAATATTCATGGACAATTGAGAGTGAAGGAATGTCCCTTTCCTGATTCCTGCCTAAGAGGTGTGTAACAATTGTTACCGTCAGGTCTTGCAATACAGAAGCTCATTAGGGTTTATCTTTTTTCCAATTTTGGAGCATAATCATGGCCCTCCATGAACTACAAGAAAATTAATCATGATTTATCCACAGGAATACACAAATTATACCATCTGTACAGCATTTATAACATTGTTTAATCTTGATTTTTTTTTTGTAGCAGTGAAGTAATGTATTGCAGGGCTGTGTAGATAAATGTCCCACTCTTAGGTCCATGTAGGCATCATGAGTGCTAAATAAGATGATGTTTTTGACTGTTATATATATTCCCAAGCTTCCTGGCAAGCAGAAACACATCTGTTTTTATTCCGACTCTGGTCTTTCCTGGTCAGTGCTGGCAGATTTGAGTGCCTAGCATGAGACCCCAACCTAGCAGGTGCTTAACATTTGCTAAGATTGGGTTTCCCTCTATAGTAGAGCTTAACTGATTTCTCTTTTTTCCAAATATCAGAACGTAATCACTGTACTCCATACACTACATACTTTTTATCAAATAGTATGTAGTGTTGTGCTATTGTCAAAGTAAAACAAGTAAATTGTCATCAGAGTAGTTTTAGAATGTGAGCTTAAATGTAATATGTATCTTAGTACAGAAATTACAAAATAACTCAGCTGTATAAATACTATAGTTTGCACAGGGTATTAACATGAAAAACAGTTAACCTAACTAGTGAAGGTTGCCTGGATACTTTGTCTCCTAGTTTATTACAGCAGCTATGCCAATAACTTTTAAGTCACAGTAAACCTTGTGCTGTTAGTTTACTGAGCAAATAATAAAAATTCAGTTCAAATAAATAAACAGGAAACTTTATTGAGCCACTAAACTGAAAGATATGCACATTCATCTTCTAAACTATTTCTGAAAGCTGTAGACCTCTTTAGACCAATGTTAATGCCAGTTACTCTGGCATTAACATTGGTCTGGAGAAGTCTTAAGCTCCTGGAAACAGCTTAGTAGATGAAAAAGTCTTTCACTTTAGTGGTTCAGAATGTTTCCTGTTAGTTCATACATACTGTGGTTTTGTTTTCATTTGCCCTAGTTTATTATATTTGACTAATTTATTGGTATGTTTCATTGTAGCTGCAATGGAATTGATAGGGATTTATAAGTCCATTTTCCTATTTAATCTGTGGTCAGTAATCAACTCTATGACTGTGTTTTTGACAACCTGCAATATTTCTATCAACACTATTAAAAGTTACCATGTGTGATGACATTTCAGAAAAGTATAGGAGAAACTGTTGACATGAAACTGACAAGACACTCACTGACTACAAGGTGCTGTTTAATTAAACGTTATGTTATTAGAAAAAAACTGTAAAGAAAAAAATGTAAAAAAATAAACTAGTAATGACAATGAGCAAAGATCGAAAACTTTACTTCAATAAAACTCAAGAGTAGTTTGTCTATTCAGAGTGTGAGACCAATTCAATATTACTTATTAAATACACACAATTAACAATCATTTGATGGAGATTTCCCTGGGAAAAAATCGCTGTTCTGGCTGATCGACATTGTGATTTCGATTTTTAGAGTTTGACGTAAGAGCGTTCGCTGTTTTTAACGTTCGACTTCGTGATATAGACCCGGACAGGAGCATACTGAAAGGGACAATATACTCAATGACCAGCCTAATGATTGTCAAGTACAATGGAACTATAATGTACCTGAATCTGGAAGTCATACATTTAGATATAAGCTGTGCAATGAATAAAGAACTTCTTTACAGTAGTGGCTATATGGGGATGAAAGGACAGTTCATCGTTGTCGACATACATTTTCAGAATTGTAATTTTTCAGGGGAGTGTTGCAAATATAATTGAGCAGTGTCAGCGGCAGGTGTATCACACTCACCTTTGGTACAGAAGGCTGAGAGTTCTATTCCCACACAAGGGAGATCGATTGCTGCAACTGCAGTGCAGCATAAAGGGAGGGGGGGAGTGCTGCACTTCTGACTGTGTTATCCTTCAGATGAGAAGTTAAATTAAACCAAGGCCCCATCTGCCTGAGTTGATGGTAGCTCTGGTGGATGTAAAACATCTCATGGCATCTAGCAAAAAGAGTAGGGGTCCTTTATTTCTATACTAAAAACTATTATTTGTAACATATTTACACATATTTAAAGATAAACTAATATATATGGATATACAAATTTGTTTATAGATATTCATAATTTCCTGTACAATCATAATAAATTTTCATCCCTATTAGACATACACTCCTTTTTCCATAACCACCATCTTTCTCTCTTTTTCCACTCTTTTTCTCTTTTGTTCTTTTTTACCATACCCCACCCCCCATACCCCAAAATGTATCATACTTATATTTATACAATTTACTACTAATCTCTCATATTTTTCATTTATTCACTTTAACACTGTAGAAATTTAATGAAGCAGCATATACCACTGGGTGAAGCAATATGTACTACTGGGTTAATTAACCCTAAACCCACTTCCTCTTTATTTACATACAAAACTTCTGTTTTTACTGGGTATAATCTACAACCCCATATAAATGAAAAAATATCTGTAATAATTCCTTTTCAAATACTGTTGGAAATATAAATGCACTTGCTAAGTATGGTATTTTCCCATCAGTACTCAGTTTATCAAATAAGGATCTATATTAATTCATCGAAGGTTCAATTCAGCAAACCTTTCTTCATTGAACCCCTAACCATTGAAAGTTAATTTCAGTGGATGATCTCACCAAACAAAAATTTAAACAGGGAACCTAAGCACTTGGCCAAAGCAACACCAGAACAGACCCCACAGTATGGAAACCCACTAAAGTGGAGGGCTTCACCCCACACCCCCCTCAATGTGGGGGATTTCACCCCCCACGCCCCACCAACTATATATACTAACTCTGAGATTGCACTACAGTGGGGAAAAGGGCAAACTTGTGCTGCTGGACAACTGCTTTCTGTACCTACATAATTTTTTTGTGGATATGAATGCTCGCTGAAATGAATGTTCAATGATTAGAGTTCGATGAAGAAAGGTTTGCTGAAGTGAACCTTCAATGAATTAATATAGACCCATCAAGTAAGCCTTTTTTAGCTGATATGATGGTCCGAAGGAAGGTTGGTATATTGTATGTGCAAGAGACCAGATGGAAGGGGAGCAAGGCTAGGTGTATCGGAGGCAGGTTCAAATTGTTTTATCATGGTGTGGATGGGAGGAGAAATGGCATAGGGGTTATCCTGAAGGAACAGTATGTTAAGAGTGTTTTGGAGGTGAAAAGAGTGTCAGATAGAGTGATGTTTATGAAGCTGGAAATTGATGGTGTAATGATGAATGTTGTTAGTGCATATGCTCCACAAGTTGGGTGTGCGATGGATGAGAAAGAAAAATTTTGGAGTGAGTTGGATGAAGTGGTGATGACTGTACCCAAAGGTGATAGACTGGTGATTGGAGCAGATTTCAATGGGCATGTTGGTGAAGGGAACAGTGGGGATGAGGAAGTGATGGGCAGGTATGGTGTTAAGCAAAGGAATGCAGAAGGTCAGATGGTAGTGGATTTTGCGAAAAGGATGGACATGGCTGTGGTGAATACATATTTTAACAAGAGGGAGGAGCATAGGGTGACATACAAGAGTGGAGGAAGATGCACACAGGTGGATTATATCTTATGTAGAAGGGCCAGTCTGAAGGAGATTGGAGACCTTAAAGTGGTGGCAGGGGAAAGTGTAGTTAGGCAGCATAGGATGGTGGTTTGTAGGATGACATTGGTGATCAAGAAGAGGAGGATGAGTGTGAGGGCAGCACCAAGGATCAAATGGTGGAAATTGAAAAAGGGTAATTGTGAGGTGGAGTTCAGGGAAGAGTTAAGACACGCACTGTGTGGCAGTGAAGAGTGACCGAACAGCTGGGTAACTACAGCAGAGCTAGTAAGAGAGATTGCTAGAAAGGTGTTTGGTGTGACATCTGGAAAGAGGAAGGAGGACAAGGAGACCTGGCGGTGGAATGAAGAAGTACAGGAGAGTATACAGAGAAAGAGATTGGCGAAAAAGAAGTGGGGTTGTCAGAGAGATGAAAAAAGTAGACAAGAGTGTAAGGAGATGAGGTGCATGGCAAAGAGAGAGGTGGCAAAGGCTAAGGATAAGGCGTATGAAGAGTTGTATGAAAGGTTGGACACTAAGGAGGGAGAAAAGGACCTGTACCAATTGGCTAGACAGAGTGACCGAGCTAGTAAAGATGTGCAGCTGGTAAGGGTGATAAAGGATAATGAGAGAAATGTACTTACAAGCGAGGTGAGTGTGTTGAACAGATGGAAAGAGTACTCTGAGGGGCTGATGAATGAAGAGAATGAGAGGTAGAGAAGGTTGGATGATGTGTGGCTAGTGAATCATGAAGTGCAGTGGATTAGCAAGGAGGAAGTAAGGATAGCTATGAAGAGGATGAAGAGTGGAGTTTTTAACTAGATTGTTTAATGAAATCTTGGAAAGTCAGAGGATGCCTGAGGAATGGAGAAAAAGTGTTTTGGTACTGATTTTTAAGAATAAGGGTGATGTGCAGAGCTGCAGTAACTACAGAGGGATTAAATTGATCAGTCACAGCATGAAGTTATGGGAGAGTAGTGGAAGCTAGGTTAAGAAGGGAGGCGATAATTAGTGATCAGCAGTATGGTTTCATGCCAGGAAAGAGCACTTCAGATGTGATGATTGCTCTGAGAGTGTTGATGGAGAAGTACAGAGAAGGTCAGAAGGAGTTGCATTGTGTCTTTGTGGACTTAGAGAAAGCATATGACAGGGTGCTTAGAAAGGAGTTGTGGTATTGTATGAGGAAGTCGGGAGTGACAGAGAAGTATGTAGGAGTGGTGCAGGATATGTACGAGGGTAGTGTGACAGCAGTGAGGTCTGCGGTGGGAGTAGTGGATGCGTTTAAGGTGGAGGTGGGATTACATCAAGGATCAGCTCTGAGCCCTTTCTTATTTGCAATGGGGATGGACAGGTTGACAGATGAGATCAGCAGGAGTCCCCGTGGACTATGATGTTTGCAGATGACATTGTGATCTGTAGTGAGAGTAGGGAACAGGTGGAGGAGACCCTGGAGAGGTGGAGATATGCTCTAGAGAGAAGAGGAATGAAGGTCAGCAGGACTAAGACAGAATATATGTGTGTAAATGAGAGGGAGGATAGAGGAATGGTGAGGATGCAGGGAGTAGAGGTGGTGAAGGTGGATAAGTTTAAATACTTGGGATCAACAGTTCAGAGTAATGGGGAGTGTGGAAGAGAGGTGAAGAAGAGAGTACAGGCAGGATGGAGTGGGTGGAGAAAAGTATCAGGAGTGATTTGTGACAGACGAGTACCAGTAAGAGTGAAAGGGAAGGTCTACAAGAGGGTAGTGAGACCAGCTATGTTATATGGTTTAGAGACAGTGGCATTGACAAAAAGGCAGGAGTCAGAGCTTGATGTGGAAGAGTTGAAGATGTTAAGATTTGCACTGGGTGTGACGAGGATGGACAGGATTAGGAATAAGTATATTAGAGGGTCAGCTCAGGCTGGAAGGTTTGGAGACAAAGCCAGAGAGGCAAGATTACGTTGGTTTGGACATGTGCTGAGGAGGGATGCAGAGTATATTGGGAATAAGATGCTAAGGATGAAGCTGCCAGGTAACAGGAAAAGAGGAAGGCCTAAGATAAGGTTTATGGATGTGGTGAGAGAGGACAAGCAGGTGGTTGGTGTGACAGAGCAAGATGCAGAGGACAGGAAGAAATGGAAACAGATGATCCGCTGTGGCGACCCCTAACAGGAGCAGCCGAAAGAAGAAGTAAGCCTTTTTTAATGATAATGTATATGTTCTTCAGAAAAGGCAGATGTGTTTTATTTCTTCTACTGTTTTTCCCATTGAATTCTACTTACGTCTTTTTTCCCAAATTTTACACCTAACAAAGTAATGTTATTCACTGTAAAATATATACCCCCCAATTTTTTACTATATCGCCTAAACCTTTACTTTTCTCTTTATTTAAAGCCATCCATGTCAACTCTAGACACTTATTTGTGCAAATTCTTACTTTTTTATACAAATTTTGTTTTTTGCAATTATTATAATGTCATCTGCATATGTTAACGCAACTGTAATTCTTAACCCTTCAGGTGTTATACGCCCCACATCCTTCATTTTTGTAATTTATTTCACATACTATCACATTCATAGTTAATGCAAAGAGTATACAACTCATTGGACATCCCTGCCTTACACAACTCTTCATATGTACTTCTTGGCATAACCAGCGTTTACAAGTATTTTTACTGTATACTGCTAGTAACAACTGACATACATAAACTTTTCCACTTATATTATATTGTTTCATTATTACCCTTAATATTCCATGTCCGGTTGTATCAAATGCCTTATTAAGGTCTGCTATCATGATCTTTGCTTCTTCTTTTCTATTCATAATATTATCCGGAGTTTCTCTAACTATCAGTGATAATTGTACTATCTTCCATAATATTTTCCATTTTAGTTTCAAATCTCTTTTGTATTATTTTCATAAAGATCTTATAATCATTATTATTCAATACTATTGGTCTCCACTTTATAAAATTGTCTTTTATCTTGCTTCTTCCATATGAATTTTAGTATTCCACTACATAATTCTTTGTACATAATAACCTTCATCTAAACAATCATTCAAAATCTTAAAAAAATATTTTTGCCAACCCCTTAAACTTGTATACATTTTATATTCTATTCCATCTGATACTGCAGCTGAATCTATATTTACTTGTTTTAATAGTTTATCTAGCTAACTTAAAAAATCTCCTTTTCCAACTCTTTATTTTCTTTTTCTGTTAACTTTTTACTTTCCATTTTTCACTACCCTATTTTTTCTTTAAACACGTCTTGTACATATTGTACTACAGTATTCATAATCTTTTCCTGAGTTCTTTCTATTTCTCATTTTACATTTTTTATTTCTCTCATTAAACTACTATCTTCATTTACTAATCTGCTTAAGTAACTCAATACTAATATATTTGCTTATATAACGATTCTTGTATATTTCGTGATTTCTTTCATATAATTCTTTTTCTTTGTCAAAGTTCTTAATATCATTATAGTCTAAAGCTTCCAAAGCATCATTATATGTTCTTTTATATTTTTCTTTCTCTACTTTTCTGACATCATGTTACCACTGTAAAACTATTTTTTTATATTTTTCCTTAAATATCATCTACCATTTAGAACATTTTTTTTTAAAAATGTTCTTACAGTAATATGATTTTTCCATAACTATATTACTAATCACTTTCTTTCTCTATTCCATGCTTTCTCATTTATCCTTTTTATTCCTTTGCCTATTTTTATATTTTCCTTGTTTTCTTGTATCTCTATCCATATTGCAAGATGATCAGAAAATCCTGTTTCAACTACCTCCCCTTCTCCTATAACTATACCTTCTAGCAATGTCTTTCAGCTTTTCCCGGTTATGGGTTTCACAGTGGATCAGTGGTCTGCAGATTGAGTGGCAGTGGTGTTTTTATGGTGTTGAGTTGCCAGCCCAGCAGCCAGCCTTCACAGAAGGCACCTACCTGCATGTCTTTAAAACCCACTCAACCACAGGGAGGACATGCAGACTCAGCACAGAAGGCGCACAGCCTTCTAACACTATAAAATAATCTATTTCAGTTCTATACATGCACCTTTCATAGGTCCATGATTTTTTGTCCCAAAGTTTTAACTTACCACATCTTATAACTTCTAACATTTTTCTTATACCATTTCCTTTCTTTTTACTCTTGCCAGGGACGTCGGGAGGCGTACGCACTGTACTGATTTCAGTACAACTTTTTTAGAAGGGGGTAGCATTTTTGAAAAAAAACGTACGTACATATTTCTTCTCCCTTTCCTTTTTAAGGAGGTGCTGGCTCTTTAAGGAGGATACCAGCCAGTCGGAAGTGAGCTCACATCATGTCCGGCTGGCTGGCTGTGAGCGGGAACCAAAGCAAGCAAATGGAGTTGGAAGGCAAGAGCAGGATTATCGGAGTTGGAAGCAAATGGAGTTGGAAGGCAAGAGCAGCATTATCGGAGTTGGAAGGCAATCGAAGTAAGTGCACAGTGTGTATGCAAAGGCTTTAGTGAAAGATCGCAAGTGGCTATTTGTGTGTTATTCAAGTTTATTATGTGAAGGGTGTGTGAACGATCGCTTATTCAAGTTTTGTGTGTGAATGATTGCTTATTCAAGTTTTTTGTGTGTGAACGATCGCTTATTCAAGTTTTGTGTGTGAACGATCACTTATTCCAGTTTTTTGTGTGTGAACGATCGCTTATTTCAGTTTTTTGTGTGTGAACGATCGCTTATTCCAGTTTTTTGTATGTGAACGATCGCTTATTCAAGTTTTTTGTATGGAACGATCACTTATTCAAGGTGTGTGTGTGTGTGTGTGTGTGTGTGTGTGTGTGTGTGTGTATATATATATATATATATATATATATATATATATATATATATATATATATATATATGTATAAAACAGATCTGTGACCCATTGCTAAGGTAAACAAGGGAATAACAACAGCATTTTTCTTTCTTACCTGCACTTGTGTAGGTTTGTAGTAAAGGCTTAAACAGCTACACTAACAGGAGTAATATTGCTATGCACTTTGTATGTAAAATGCATTTATTTATACAATGAATATGCATCAAGGAATCACGATTCTGAAAAGAATCAAGAGAACACTGTCTGCAAAATGCACAGTAAACGGGACAATGAAATTAAATATAGAATGGTATTGTTACAAGTTTTAAGTTGGTAAAAATTATAACCTAGTCATCTGACAAACACACATATTGGTAATCATAATGTTTGCCCTCTTAACATCTGGTAATTTCTGAAGATGATGAGTATTCGTACCTATTCAAAAATTCTGAAAAGACACCTTTGATGACAATGTTAGCATGCTTACAGAACAAGACTGCAGGGCACCTTTCTAGAGAGTATGTGTGCTGTATTACTCATCAAACTGGAGTATATAAAAGTCCCAGTCAAATTCTTGGGTTGCCAGCTAACTTTCCTTTACGATTTTAACTTTTTACTAAATGTGACATCAGATCCTGAGCCATACACATTTTTATTTATTTATTTGTATTAGTTTACTAGAGCAGAGCACTGACTTATCTGGACAACTTACAGGCTCATATTGGAAATTAATCTGTCTCCAAGGAAACGATTTTAATGTTTCCAAAGAATGATGGATAGACACAGTTCAGATATGATAGACTTATCCATCTGAAAGTAAACCCTCTGTGGCATTTTCAGAAAGATGCAAAGTGACATATCTTAAGTCAAGGTTGTAATAATTTTCCACAGGCTGCCACTGGCTGACCAAGGCCTTAGGAATGCTGAATACTTTATTAAGATTACAGTAGTCAGTTTTGTTTTCACATAGTAAGGGTCTTACAGTGAGCAAGGCACCGCATTTGATTTGCTCCTCATTCTTAACTAAAATAATCTACATGTTATAAAAACGATGTTCATTGGTTCTTCTCTTCCTTCAGCATATCTGGTAATCTTACCTTTGTCTATGTTTTGCAAGGTTGTCTCTTGATAAAGGACTATTGGGATACAGCTCTGCCAAATGAAAATCTATTCTGAGAATGCTTTATGTTGAATTCTGATTTAAAATAGTTGACTTTCTGTTCTTGAGACTTGCAACTCCATATATAATCAGAAGAGAAGAGTTGTAGTTTCTGTAAAAGAAAGACTTCCTCCATTTATTCAGCTGGGCTGTTTTTTAAACAGTCTTCGCATGTACTGTATCTATTCCACAATAGTGAATAAGGTGAATACTCCTTAGTACAGTAATTACTGCCATATCTGTGGCCAGAGATGTGTCCTCAATGTAGGCTGTTTGATCTGTTCAACAAAGTGAGAGGAGGCTGTTTCCCATTGGCTCAAGCTATCTTAGAATCAATGAGGAAATAATTCCTGTAGATGGACTGTGATGTAAAAAGAACAGGAATGCATGTTTTAATCAATTTTATGTTTATCAAACAATACTTAGAGTGCTTTGAGATACAGATTATTAGGTCTTTTCAAGCTTACCACAAGGGCCTTTTTAAGCCTAGCCATGCATCCCAAATCTATGACAAGTTCTGATACCCTTGATAAGTGTAAGAAGGGGCTTTGGAGATGAAACATTTACAAGCAGGGATCTGGGAGATGGACCATTTACAGGTTCGTGATCTCTTTTGCTGAGGACATTACAAGTCAATAGTGCTAGTACCACTGTCAATCAGTTCACAGGAGTTCACAGGATTGTATATATTTCTTTATTTTTATACAGTTAACATTTGTGTATGTGTGTGTGTGAAAGAGAAAGAGAGTGAGTGCAATGAAAATGAAAATCCTGAACCATATAATTTTTCCGAGGGCAAGTAAACACTTGCCCAAAAGTACACAAAACATACTGTACTATCTGAAACCCATTTAGGTGGGGGCTACACCCCCACATAACTATATATATATATATATATATATATATATATATATATATATATATATATATCTATATATGTATATATATATATATATATACCAACTCTTTGATTACACTACAATGGACAAAAGGGCATAAAGGGCATATTTCTCCATGTTGGGCAAGTATTTACTTGCCCTGGGAAAAACTATGGGGTTCTGGATTTTCATTTTCATTATTTTTGTTTTGAAAATTTGAGAAAATAACAGTCAACATTATGGGCTTTATATATATATATATATATATATATATATATATATATATATATATATATATATAGATTCACTTTAGAAGCTCGAAATACTGAAATATCGAAATTCAGTATTTCGTGCCCATAAAGTGGAATCATGAAAAGAATGAAAACTCAGAAGCACAAAATTGAAAACCTCGCATACCAGAGATTTTGAATTAGTGTTTCTGGTGTTTCGCTGTGGTTATGGATTCAGGTAAGTGTTTTAAGGGTTTTAGGTAGGGGCTGTGGTGTGTGTTCGTGTATTTTGTTGCTGTGATATGTGTGTGTGAGGATAATGTAGCTTGTGTGGTGGTGTTTTGTTGTGTTTTTATATGTAGTGCAACCTCAGAGTTATAATATTTAAGTGGGCGGTTGTGGGGGTGCAGCCCCCCACATGGGGGGGTGCAGGTGGGCTTGCCCCCTTCTTTTATGTAGGACAGAGCTTGTGTTTGTGTGTGGGGAGGAAGGTGTGTGTTTGTGTACAGCAAAAGCACTAATTCAAAATCTCCGGTATGCGAGATTTAGAATTTTGCGCTTCTGAGTTTTCGTTCTTTTCAGGATTCTACTTTATGGGCTCGAAATACTGAATTTCGATATTTCAGTACTTTGAGCTTCTAAAGTGAAAATGGTGTGTGTAAATGCCCCCCACATAATACACCTGCTGGTTATAGGTGTTCAGGCTCAAACCCTGTACCTTTGCTCCAGGGTAAGAAGAGCCTAAAGTCCCTAACCACCACCATTTCTGAACTTTGTTCAGATTTGCTTTTATAATGGTTGTGAGCTATGGTGAGAAGTGAGAACTGAAGTTGTATTTCTCCCATTATTGTTTTTGTTGTTTGTCCAGGCTGTTTGTGCTAAGGTGTGAAGTGAGAACTAAACTTGTATTCCCTCATTATTGGCTTTGTTTGTCCAGGTTGTTTGTGCTAAGAGGTTGAGAGCTATCTAAATTATTACTATTAAGTTTGTCTTGCTATTTTCAAACTGCTGATTTTTAGCAGTGGTATATGTTGCACTGATTGTATGCATATAGTTCTGGGGTCAAAGACATGCATGGTGATAATGCACATTTTTATCTCTAGCAACTCTCCAAACAAACAATAAAGCAATATTTAAATTGTTTTTTTTTTGGCTTTAGCCCCATAAATGTTGGCTTTTTCCCAGATTCTTTCAGCGCAAAAGTGAGATACAGCTGGCTGCCGCATACTTGCATTTACAAGTAGCTGAGCAGCTGGAGAAGTTTAGTTTTATGCTTGCGGGTCGCTTTGTGTGTTTATAGCACACAGGGTAGTATATTGCTTGCTTTTACTTGCTTTGTGGGTCTCTTCAGTAGTTAGCAGTGCAGGATGCATGCTGATGTGTTACCGATACAGCCATGCTGTGTGCTGTTGTGCTGATATTCGGCGGGCCAACTTTGCACTAGATATCTATCCACCTAATCCATTCTGTTATCGCTTTGCCTGTTGTATTATTGTTTTTAAATATTACTAGGCATTTTTATGGCGCAAACATTCCAATTACTTCCAGTAGATGAAACAAAGTTGTTTATGTTTGCTAACAATATTTCTTCACAGCAGATTTCTAATGTAAATTAAGTGGGATGGCTTTATGGAAGTTAGCTAGATTGTGCATATTCACCGATTGTGCATGTTTAGACTTACTGGGACTTTTGTACTTTACAATGTACTGTCTAACTTTATGTGTATGTTTTATGCAAGGGCCTATGATTTGAAAACAGCCCAAAGTTAATCTTTTATTCGCAACCAAAAAAAATTATTTCTTTTACAGCCCACTTCCAATGTTGTATCTCTTGAATGTGAGTTAAGTTCTCAGAGAGAGTGATTTTCAGTACTGTCTCAAGAGAAGTTTTAATGCTGGTACATTTTTGTCATTGTGAGACTGCATTGCTTTGTAAATATAAAAATTAAATGTAAAATTTCTGCAAAAAATTTTAGGAACAATCACTTAAATGAATCACATGCTAAATCCTTCAGAAACATAATCTAACTCATAATCAGATATCTTTATACACCTGATAATTCATTAATATTTTTGTTCTTCATGTAATTTCAATTCCCCTACCTATATTTATGTTCCCCAACATACTATGGTGTTGTTTAGACTTAATGTTTATAGAAATTGCTTATAGAATTAGTCAGACTGCCCATAGAATGCTCAATAATAACACCTCTCAATAATATCAATTTCTCAATAAAATCAATTCTCCTAACAAAATCTTGATTTTATAGCTCTTTGTAATGATTTCGTGGAATTTTATTCTTTATAAAAAACTGTATAGAGATAGAAAATATATCATTTTTATTTCAGAAATTTTATTGTATTCTCTAATTTTGTCATCCTTTTTTTTGGTCCCTTATTTTGTAGGTGTCTCTTTTTTATTGTTGTCCCTAGCCAGTTTTGTTCGGCAAATTAAAATGGTCAGTTTTCTTTGTGGGGCAGTTTTATTTTCATTAAATTGCATTTTTCAAGTTTTTTAGTGTCATTAAAATGGAGTTTTAAAAATAATGGCAGACATTTTGAAATTCCAGATTACATACTTTCTGTCTTCTATTTGCTTTAATGCTTTACATTAGCAATGAATATTTAAAAAAAATCATTATTATTTTATATTTTGGTCCTTTATTTTTTTTACTTGCCTCAGTTTTATTTATGAGTCTCATGTTTGTGTGTGTGTGTGTGTGTGTGTGTGTGTGTGTGTGTGTGTGTGTGTGTGTGTGTGTGTGTGTGTGTGTGTGTGTGTGTGTGTGTGTGTGTGTGTGTGTGTGTGTGTGTGTGTTTGTGTGTGTGTATTTTGTCTAGTTTTGTCTTGTGTTTTGTGATTTTCTAGAAAAATATTGAAGTATTGGAAGATGAAAGACATATGAATCCTTTTAAATGATTCAGATTTTGAGTTTTCAGAATTGATGTCCTTAGAAACAAACATACTTGAAGCACAAACTAACTCATACTCTAGCAAATTCTTTCTATTTGAGCACTAATCTTGTTATTCTTGAAAGAACTGACTTTCAGGTTCATTTTCAATTCAAGGACCCGAATTTGAGTGAATCTATATTATATTACTGAAGAGGCATTACAGCGAATGCCTCTTCATCGACACTAAAAGAGCGAACCGTGAATTACGAGAATGGCCGTAGCTTGGTTGAGGAGGGGGGGTAGCAGTTTGAGAGCTGTGAGTACAAATTTGAAAATCCTAGCTACACCCCTGACTCTTGCCCCTTAAATCACAATTGAAGTCTCCTGTTATTATAATATTCATATTTGTTACTATGCAGTCTAAAATCTGGTGAAATAAGCTTTTCCTTTCTTTACAATTACATTTTAAATCTACATTTGTTAATCTTCCCATTTTTGCTAAAGTTACAACTAATATGTTTACTGTATTTCTGTACAATATGGCTATTGCAGACCATCTCTCTTTTCCCCAGATTTCCAGATTATCTTTCCTCTCCACAATTTCTCTGTTTGTAATCTTTCTTCATTTGTTAGGGGAGTCCCTGGTGGTCTAGTGGTTAAGATTTGGTGCTCTCACTACCGCGGCCTGGAGTTAGTTCCCAGTCAGGAAAGCTTCAATGCATTTATTTGACACAAGGTGTAAGTACAATGAACTTATAGAAAAAGCACAAATGAGCCAGGGTTCAAATCAAGCAGCCTGTAACATTTGTAGGAGGGTTGGCATAATAGTTAAGGTGTTCACCTTATAGACACAAAGTGCAGGGTTTGATTCTCACAGAGGGTAACTGGCTTGGCTTAAAATAGCCCACATAAACCTATGTTAAAAATCTTTTGTCTTCTAATATAATTACATCTACATCACATGTATGACACCACTCCAAAATCCCAAGTCTTCTTACTATATTATTAATTCTATTCACATTTACAAAAGGCCCTCTAAAATTTTAATTTTCCCTTTTCCATAGATTCATGGTTTCATAAATTCATAGTTAATTACTAGGCTAGTTTTCTTAATAGGCCATTTTAAGCCTAACTAATTTCCCTCCCAAAGGTGAGAATCAAACATTGTACTTTAGGTTGAGGAGTCAAACACCTTGACTATTAGAGCAACCTCCAGTCATTGGTTCTATATATTTGTTTTTATTCATTTCCTTTCTTTTTTCTTTAGTATTTATCACTTTAAATGATCTTTTTCTGTCTTTTCCCTTTTACCAGTAGAATTCTTTTTTTTTCTTTTACTACCTTGCAATTAATGCATTTTTCTATGTTCTCTTTTTTATTTTGCCTCAACTAAATTTTCTTCAATTTCTAAAATGTCTTCTCTTTCTTTTTCCCTACCCTTATTTTCATTTTTGCAATCCATCTATACATGTCCAATTTTGTTACATTTATAACATTTTAATTCCTATTTTTTTGCATTTTGTCCCATTTCCCCCACAAATATAATATTTTTTTTCTGTCACAGTTAGTTATCAAATGTCCTTTTTTTCCACAAAAACATTATTTTGGGTTGTCCCTATTATTTTAAGACACCCTTCTCCCCTCCACATTTATCATGCTTGGTGTGTGTGTGTGTGTGTGTGTGTGTGTGTGTGTGTGTATATATATATATATATATATATATATATATATATATATATATGATTTTTTCTATTTCTAATACAGTATTACAATCCCAGCCCACCAGTCCATATACCCCTTTTGCCATAAATGTTTGCAATGTCCAGTACTTCTTTATATAAAGTTTTCAAATGTCATAAATTGTACATGAATTTTCTGTTTTGTTTCCCTGTTAAACGCTTTTATCACATAAAGGTTCCATGGGTTACAGTCTTTCTTTTTTTTGTACTCTCCAAGAAGATTTTCCACTGTAAAAAAAAGCAGTCTCAAATACAATGGCACAAAATTTCTCTTTGTTAATAAGCATAAATGCTCTTACATCACGTGCTTTTGCACTCGAAAGGAGCTATTAAAAATGTCCCACAATTCATACTTGTCCATTTCTCTGTCTTCTTTACTTTGAATCCATTCTACAAATGTTCTCTGCATATGTTTTCTTTTCCATTTCACCACTGTTCTTGAGGATTGTCTTTGCATCCTCCTTTTGTATTTTCTCCATATTGTCCCCCCAGGAAACATCTCCTTCATTTTCTGGCACACTCTGCGTCACCATTTCTTTAAGTAAATCAACCCATTACCCTCTCAACTGGTGGGTTGTAATTACACATCCATCATTTGCTGACTCATCTCCATCAAACTGATTTATTTGAAACATCTTCATAGAATCCTGCACACATTCTATGGTCTTGATATCTGCTTTCTCCTCCATTTCTCTCACCACTTTATCATCTCCTTCTCTCTTCATCTGCCTCCCTGTTTCTCCAGGCTGCCTATGTACCTGGAATGGAAAAAGGAAGTGCTTCTGCAAAATGGGTCCCACTTGCAACAATGATGAGTAGGAAAGTTCCCTGATGCCCTGGCCAAATTTGCCAGCACTATAAATACCACCTCATGTCTCCCCTGTAAAGAAATACTAGCTTAGTGATAATAATTCAGTCAACAAAGGATAATATATACATGTATATATATATATATATATATATATATATATATATATATATATATATATAGTTAGTTAGAAGTGGAGTCATGTTTGCCAATGAATGTAATAATACGTTTCTTGGCATTTAGTTTTAGTCCATGGATTTGACACTATTTCTTTTACACAGGGTCTCTTGTAGGATCCTGGTGTCCCCTGATGTGTTTATGATGGCAAAAAGTTTGCAGTCATCTACAAACTTTGTCAGACACAATCCCTTAACAATAGTTTTGACACTCTTGTAGTATCAAGTCCTTTAGAAGAGGTGGTACTGCCCATCCTTACTTCCTGGGTTCCTTTTATAGAGCCAGTTTGCTATCCAATGAGTTACATAGGGATAAACATTTAGTTGGAAAAGTTTATCTATGATGCCTGAGTGTGGTGGTGTTGAATGCCTTTGTAAGGTCCAGGTATGCAATATGCACTGATTTGCCCTCATCCGTTGCCTCAGCAATTTTTTTTTTTAAGAAGTTGACCAGATTAAACAGGCAGGATCTGCCCTTGATGATTCTGAACTGGATTGGGTTGACATCCTGTAGGTTACCTATATCCATCTTTATTAGTTCCATAATGATCCTTTCCATAGTCTTACAGATAAGAGTGGTCAGCCCTATGGAACTATAATTACCCAAGTCCATTGAAGCCCCAACTTTGTGCAAAGGAATGACTGTTACTGTCACCATTCATCCAGCACAAAGCCTGTTTTGAAGCTAATATTAAATAGCTTTTGTAGGGGATTCAACAAGCCATGTTTCAGGTTAACCGGTAGGTGGCCTCATGTGTTGTTCAGCCCCATATATTTAGTTTTCTTGGCCTAAGATAGTGCCTTAAGAACTTGTTTGGAGGTTTGGGGAGGGTGGTAAGATGTTCTGAGAATACTGGAAGAAACAGGGGACTAAAGGGGTCTATATCACTTCATTGAATCCTCAATCCATCTAACCCCTATTCATCGAACTTAAAAAAAAATCAAAGATCATTTCAGGGAAAACTTGGACCATTGAAAGGTTTTCCTAGGGAGAAAAGCAACTTGGCCACCAGAGCTATCGTAAGACAAACTGCATAATTCTAAACTCACCAGGGTGGAGGGCTTCATCCCCCCACACCCCTCAACGTGGGTGCTGCAACCCCCCTGGTGTATATACCATCTCTGAGATCACACTACATTGGAGAAAATAGCAAATTTGTAACAGCAAGCAAGTAACTCCCTTCCCTGGGAAAACTTTTCGATGATGTAAGTGTTCGTTGAGATGATGTTCAATTTTTTTTAGTTTGATGAATAGGGGTTTGATGGATTGAGGATTTGATTAAGTGATAGGGATACAGGCTAAAGTTAGAGGTGAATTTGCCCAGTAGAATATTTGCTACGTCCTCTGTGAACAAGTGTGTGATATCATTTATTATTGGTTACAGCTGGCTTTGTAATAATCTTTCATTTGGGTGGCCATTTTTTTTACCTAATATCTGAGTTTGGTTGATTTGATCAGGATCTGAAGTTCCTGGTCTAATTAGCAAGATTGTTTTTGGCCTCTTGAGAGTTAGATTTATTTTTACATGCAATTACTTTTTTTTCTTTTATTATAGAGCTTGTTTATGTTAAAATTTCACCATATGGGTTTATATTTGAATTTGGCATTATATTTCTTTCTGAAGGGAATATATGCATGTCTTCAACTATTTACAGGTATATAGAATTGGGCAGTAAAGAATTCTGCTAAGCAGTGGAATCATCAGGGTGGAAGGGGCTTTTGACTTTAGTCAGATCATCAGTAAACTTTAGTAGATTAGCCTTTGCACAGCCTCTGAATACTGAGGTATTGGCGAATTTTCCAGGCTTCAGTCTTTTGGTGAATGTGACTGACATTTTATCTGATTTGACCAGAGAGGAGGCTACAGTCGGTGGATAAATGAGCTGCCCCATATTGGAAAGGACCAAGTCGAGGATTTTATTGCCCTTGGTTGGGGTGCAGACTAACTAATCAATAGAGTTTGCATTGATGAAATCCAGAAATCTCTGAGCAAAAATGTTAGAGGACATATACATCTACCAGTTTATGGAGGGATGGTTGAAGTCCTTGGAGAATGGTGTTTGGCCTAATACATAGGCACCCCATACTTATTAGGTAGGAGGTATGAACTGAGGGGGACATAGAGAGGTCTGTTAGCTAGCTATGATGTGATAATGGAATTCATGACGTGGAGGAGTTTCAAGTTATCTTATCTGCAAAGTACTCACCTTTACTGCCATCATCTAATGCAGTGGGCTGATATGAGTAACATGCATTAAAGCCCTGCACTGATGGAGTGCTTTCACTGGTCTTGAGCTAGGTCTCTGTGATGATGCATGCATCAGCATTTTGCAGGGTAAGTAGAAAATTTAGGGTTTGGAGTTTTTATTAAGGCTTCTACCACTGAGCCGCAATACCATACCCCTCATATGTCCAGATTTATTCAGAATGTCCCGATGTTTGCCTCATAGTTTTGGTCTGTTCCTTGTAACATTTGTGGCAAGTCACGGAGTCCTTCAGAATCACAAAATGTAATTTTACCAACTTTCTAAGTTTATAAAAGCAGTATTTAAAATATGCCTTATTTTTGGACCTTGGCCCCCCCCCCCATTTGTATTAGCCTTTGTTCATAGGTGTTTACTACACTAATGACCACAAGGGTCTTTCTAAGCCTAGCTATGCATCCCAAATCTCTGACAAATTCTGGTACCCTTGATAAATGTAAGCAGGGACTTGGGACATGAAATATTTAGAAGCAGGGCCCAGGGAGATGAACCATTTACAGGCTGCCTGTGTCTGTTAGAAACAGAGGTGCCAAATCATTCTTGTCAAAATTTCTTCTGCTAAGAGATTAAGAGGTAAGAGCAATACCTTAATGATGTCTGGATTCTGTTTAGTTATGCAGAAACCTTTAGAAACCTGACATTGTTTTTAAACAGCAGTATGGGGTGGACAAGCTTTTAGCTTATGTATAGAAGCACTGGGTGAAGAGATGCAAGCCATCCCTGAAAAAGCAGTTTGAACTGTTTACTGTCTCTTCCTAGGCTGATATATATTATGCCACCATTTAATGACACCAGAAGCTAAGGCAATTGTTGAAGTCAGTTCTCTTTTGATTGTATTGTGACATAGTTCTTGGTGATGGTATGGAATACTGCTGAAGGCTAGGTTCATACCTGCTTCAGACGCATTCTAAGTGTTCCATCATGTCTCTCTTCATATAGTCCAGTGAGGTACGTCTCACATCATTTACACCCACCTGTCTAATGGCTGTGTCATATGTGTACTTCTGGAGCAAGGACATGAGTGCTTGCAGGATGTGGTAAATCCTGGTGTCTGACAGTAAGCTGATTATGACCCTATCCTTGTACAGCTTGGTGAGTGGTACATCAGTATGTCTCACTATGGAATCACCCACAACTAGGATGTTGGATTGTCTGCTGGATTGCTTTATGGGTGTTTGACATGAGACAATGTGAATCTTGGATGTATGTTTCATGGCAGGTAATGTCTGCATTGTTTGTTTGTGAAGTTGCTGAGGGTACCTGATTTTTAGGTTACATTAGGGAGGACTTTGTGGTTTAGTTAGTTTACTTTTAAAAACCTTGGCATATGTAGGTCTGTATGATTGGTCTGAGCTCTGTGTGATTGGTTTAGTGTGGTGTTGTGTGGTACTGACGACCTACTTGTGTGTTTTTTTTTTTGTAGTGGCTATGTGTGAAACCTTTGCTTCCATTAATATTATATAACTAAACAATTGTTACATTTTTTCAGGATGCCCACTTCAATCAAACTGGTAACAGAGGCAATTTGATAATGCAAATCTATGGTTCCAGTTGTTTATTGATGTGGGATGATGGGGGTGTAGCACCTAAGACGTTAGGAGTCGATTTGCTGAAGTGCTATCTGTCTAAAACAATTTAGGTGTAGTCTAAAATGAACAATCTATGTCAACACATGAAAAGCAACATGCCTCTTCATAAAAATCAGGTTCTGTCTGGGCACCTACTGACTATTAAATACACTAAAAAGCTGAGGATCAGATTATATATAGAAAGTTAAAGTTCTAAGTGCCTGTGTCTATACAGTGCACTATTGAACCCAGCTATGCATTGAGCAGACCTGTGCAAATGCAGGCAGCTTATAACAACTCAGAAAATTGTAAAATATTCAAATGAGTCCACTGACCAATAGTAAAACACTACATCATTGATGAAGACGAAAAACAACAGTGGCCCAAGCACAGAAACAGTAACATATCTCAAAACATAAAAATAAGAAATCCACACAAACTGAGTGCTTGAATAATGCATTATTATTATTATTATTGTTATTATTGTTATTATTATTATTATTATTATTATTATTATTATCATTATTTACCCTATGGGCATAGTCATTCCCATACATTCATTCCAATAATTTCCATGTAAGTGTGCCCATACAGGAAACAGGGAAACCAACAGCAATAAGCTCTAAGGACAATATTTTTAATTACAAATAAAATGACCTGATGATGATGAATTGACTTAACAGTTTGATATTTTTGTAGGTGATAGTGCTTACTATGAGTTTTATTAAAAGATTTTGATCATTGGTTATTGGCATTGCCTGATTAATAGTTTGGCTTCATCTGTGTGCTATATACCGAAGGTTGAATAGCATGTATTTTCTGCAACATAAAAAATGTCATATCTCCATTAAATATCAACATTTGTTATTTAGTATTCTTCACGATTTTTGCTTTTTCATTCTTCTGAAGCTGGAAATTGTATACAAAACAAATGCTTAGATGTTCTTTGGGTATATCAGTACTAACTCCTTAGATCAAATAGTCCAAGCTTCCACTAGAACTGTCAACTTCTTGGCCTTGCTCTTACAAATGTTGAATATGCAATGTAATATCTTTCTTTCTTTAAGCAAATCTGACTGCAAAGCTTTCATCTTCTCCTTAAAAACTAGTATTATATTGCCAGTTAGTCTACCATATTCAGAAACTATTTCAGAGATGACCTAGTACCCCTGTCTGAGGACGTAAAGAAATTCAAAAGCACTCCTCCTGTTGTCCCTGTCAATAAGGCTACTATCTCTCTCTCTCTCTCTCTCTCTCTATATATATGTATATATATGGGTTCACTTTATAACATCGAAATACTGAAATGTCGAATTTCAGTATCTCGAAGCTATAAAGTCGAATGTTACAAATAGCGAACGTTCATAATCGCAAATTTGACATATCTCGAAAATATGTCGAATTCGCGGTTATGAAGTTGCGCTACATAATGTCTGGTTTTGTGTTTTGTTGGTGCGTGGTGCCGTGTTTGGATGTAGGTGTTATGTCAGGTAAGTGAGTGTTTTGTAAGGGTTTTGAGTGGGAGTTAGAGTGCGTGTGAGGGATTGGAGAATGTGCGTGTGTGAGTGAGCTTTTGTGTTGTGTTTGTGCGATCTCGGAGTTAGTATATATAAGTAGGGGGTGTGGGGGCGCAGCCCCCCACATGGGGTGCAGGGGGGCTTGCCCCCCTGCTTATGTGTGTGTGAGTTGTGTATGTGTGTTTTTTTTTGTTTATGTTGTGATGTGGGTGTTGTGTTGTATGTTTAGTGTAGTGTGTGCGGTGTTTTCGGTTATGTGGTTTCGCGGTTTTTGTTTGTCGGTGTTTTGTGGATTCGGTTTTATAGTCTCGAGACACTGAAATTCGATATTTCAGCATTTCTAGGTTATAAAGTGAATCTATATATATATATATATATATATATATATATATATATATATATACGCACACACACCTCTAACATCTATGGCCATCTAAACTTATGCATGGAGAACTCCAACCCCATTCAGTATAAAGATAATGGGAAATTAAAATATAAACCCGTATAAGAGAGTTTGCACGTTCGTGGATTTGGTATTTTGTGACTTGTGGATTTCTCCTTTCCTTTGGTGTTTTTTAAGTTGTTTTGGTCGTAGTTTTTCATTGGTATGGCAGAAGGTAGCAGCAATCCACAGTCCCAATCCTTGTTCACTTTGAGTCCTACTCAACGGTCTGACAATGGCACTATGGTTTCCCATGTTGAAATGGGAAGCATTGGTACCCTTACAGTTTTGGTTCAGCAGCTTACCCAGAAGGTTGACGACCTGTCGAGGAGAATGTCCGAACAGGTGAATCAGGCAGCTGTTAGACCCAGGTCGGGTGTCGTTTTCAACATCGGTGTTCCAGCTTTTTCTAGTACTAGTTCTTCTTTACCTACTCCAGCTCAACGTGTGGTAATGGCTCAGCAGAATGTTGGACCTACTAATAATAACAGTAGTCAAAATTCTCCTGGGACAGTTAGCAACTCTCCTGGTATAGTTAGCAACTCTCCTGCTAACAACCAGAATCAGCAAACAACCATACGCTCCGCAAGGATGGCATGCAGGGTCAAGCCAACAATGTAAACCACCAACGACCAGCAAAAAATGATAGTGAACACGCAGTAATGAAGAAATAATGATTATTTATTTATAATTCCTTCAAATCCAGACCGGTTTCGGCTATTCAGCCTTTATCAATGAATACAATAAAGTTTTTTTGAATGAAATGAAGCAGCCTGCATTTATACTAGTCCCTGATTACCTGGAAGCAATATTACAGCACCACCCAGTGGCTGGAGTAACAAAGTGCATGTTCTATTCTTGATTAAAGCATATGACCAGTGACATAAAAATGCCAGAGGTGTAGATATTAAGTCATATTTTTAAAGATAAAAATCAAAGCTCTGGAAGTAAGCCATTATATGACATACATATTACAAGGTAATAGACCAATACCATAGTCACTATTTGTGAATGCATATCATAGTGTAAAAAAGCAGAAAATATATACCACTAGTATATATATATTTTGAAGGGTGATAACCACAAGTTCAAAAGAAATGAATAATAATGAACCAAGTACTGATCATATAATATATTACAAAATAAGGCAAAAGAGTATAGTGGCCTCATTCTCAGCTATATTATAGATTATAATAAATTGAAATAATATGCTTGTAGATAATACAAGTTCAACATTGTAATTGTACAATACTCAATGTTTAATGCCAACATACCAGATACGAATACCAAACCATACATATACATATTCGTATCCTGAACAATTTTTTATCATGCTTTATAGAGTATAATATGAGCGTTGGTAGGCCTAACCACCATTGAATGGTTCGTACTAATTCTTGATCTATATGAATGTTTGTTGTTGTAACCATGATTATGAAATCCTCCAGTGTTCAGTGAAACTCACAGATGGTCATTCAGACCTGGGGGGAATAAACATCCAAGGTTGGTTATCCAATATTGTTCCTTGTGGTTTAAAATGGTGTGCCAACCCTGTTGGTTGTTCCTATCTCCCTGAATTTTGTCAATGATCATGAACATAAACTGGGCATTGGGATGTTGTATCATGTGTCTGTATAAAGCATTTGTTTCTTTTTTGTTCCTCATGTCACTACGATGTTCTGTCATCCTTATTCTAAGAGACTTAGAGGTTTGACCAACATAAAAAGCTTTACATTGGCAGGTAGCTAAGTAAATAATCCATGTACTGCTGCAATTACCAAACACCCTGGTTTTAAATACCCGATTGGTGTTGGCACTGGTGAATTCTTTTAGTGTACTAACTTGTAAACAGGAGCAGCAGTGACCACATGGAAAAGTACCAATTAGTTTATCACCACTGATAGTGGTCTGATGATATATCGCACCTCCCCTTCTCTGTTTTTGTAATGTGAAAATAGCCCTCCCAAATTCCTGCCTCTTCTGTATGACATTTGACATTGAGGGCCTAGTATTGACCTTAAAGTGTCATTAGCCAAAAGAATTTTCCAGTTGCAATTAAGTATATCCCTGACAATAGGTTGGTTCCTGCCATATGTGGTGACAAATCTCAAGATAGAATCCTGATGAGCATGCTCTGATTGTTTGTATTGTAACAATGTTCTCCTGTCTATGGTTTTGCTCCATGAACTAGCTTGATATATATCTATGTCTCTATATCCTCTGTCCTGAAATCTATGGTATAAATCAAGTCTGGCATGTTCAAATTCATCATGAGATGAACAAATGCGTCTGATACGCATAAATTGAGACTTAGGGATGTTGCGGATGGTGTGGTTCGGGTGCATACTGGAGGCGTGTAACAAGGTATTGTATTGAGGGTATTTTCTAAATGTTTTGGTACTTAAAGTATCATCTGCGTTACGGTAAACAGTAACATCCAAAAAATCTATGGTACTCCTGTTACATGTAACCGTAAACTCAATACCCCAAATGTTACCATTCAGGTACTCCGTAAATTCCTTTAGATATGCTTCATCCGTCTTCCACACCATCCAGCAATCATCCAAATATTGTCGCCAGATATCGATTTCTACCATGTAAATATTGTGTGATTTGTCATATATCATACATTCTTCAAAATAGGCCATGAATAAGTCAGCATAAATGGGTGCAAAGGAAGCTCCCATTGCTGTCCCTTGTAGCTGCGAAAAGCATTCTCCATGGAAATAAAAGACATTTTTGTTTAATACATGTTCCGCCATGCAGACAAGTAAGGTGTTGAAGCCCGGAGGATATAAGTTTGTTCTCTCAAGCCAGTATTGCAGGGATTGTAATCCCGCCCAGTGTGGAATACTTGTGTATAAAGATTTAACATCCAACGTGCACATTAACCAGTCTGCTTCTAGCTGTGTATCCTCCAAAATTTGTAAAAAGTGCGTTAGCCTGTAAGTTGTTCTATTGGTTTGCCTGTATTGCAGGATTTTATCAAATTGCCTAATATTTTTGACGGTTTGGACATGGGGAATCGTCCTCAAAATGGAATACAACAGGTATCAAATAATGACATTGTCCTGCGTTTGAAAGAATTTGATTTTAAATTATTAAAATATAAAAAGTTACAAACTGAAATTTTGTACCTTAGGGAATGTATTAGGCTCCGTATAATTCCCAAAGGTTTGCTACAGTGGAAATATCCATCAGGGGTGGTCAAAAATTCTGAGTTCCACCACCAACTTATACAATTGTTTGATAAGCAGGGGACTGATTTTTTAGAATTACTTGTCCAACAATATGATAAACAGATGCTTGAATTACAACAGCAACTGGAGTTATTGGATAACGCAATTATAGTAGATCCTGATTTTGATCGTTATCGATACGATTACAAGAGAATTTTTTCCAGTATTGAGTCCTTGCTATCTAAAATTACGGACACAAAACTTCGTAAATTAAATAGGGATAAGCTCGCATATCAACAACATCGAGCTTATCCTGATCCACCACAAACATATAATCAGGACCCTATGGGAACTTCAGTTACCTTGGAAACTAGTCCAACAGTCTTGTCTCCTTCTGATGACATCATATCTTCGCCACAAGCGCGTAATATTCCAATGAACAATGAGGTGCGGTGTAGTGACAGAATTAAGAATAGGAATTGCAATCAATCAAATGTTAATAATACCAACAATAATCAGGGTTTTCACAAGGGGAATACCAAAACGACATCCAATGCAGGTTATTCGAACAAAACCCAGCGCCAACAACGCAAGAAGAACAGCCGGCACAGGAGGTAACCGAGATGGACATGTTGGACAATTTAACCATACTTCACAGTTCTAATGGTGATTTTAATGTTTATAATTTTTCTTCCATGAGTATTCCTCCAGATATGGTTGAATTCCTGACAAAAGGGTTTAATTTTGTTCCTAATATGAAGCCCAATTTGGGCCGTTTGTTGTGTGATTTGAAAATTTTGTCCGTAGGTTGAATTTAAGCATCATGTTTAGTAATTGTAATTATTCCTCCACAAGTAAATATGTGACAAGTACTTTCAATCCTCCGTTAGACAGCAATTTAGTTTTATATGAAAAAATGACAGAAATTAATTTTAGATCCTTGGTAGCTAATTACCATTGCAAATCAGGCATTGATCAGAATAATATCTCTTTAGAACAGAGGGAGTTTATTGAATATGTTAAAACTCATAAAATTAGAGTTATGCAACCCAATAAAGGAGGAGGGGCCGTATTTATGGATGAGGCAGATTATACAAACAGGATGTATAAGATGTTATTAACATCCAACTATGTTAAAGTATCATTGAATGAGTTTAACCAAGCATATCAAGGTATTAAATCACAGTTAAATGATTTATTCATTGATGCTAGCATCTCTATAGATACTTATCATTATTTAACAATGCAGGCTCCTCTAACACCTGTTATTTTTGGAGTTCCCAAACTTCACAAGCATATGCAGGATCCTCCCTTGCGACCAATTATAGATGGCCGCAAGTCTATTACATATGCTTGTGCAAAATGGGTTGACTCTAGGTTGAAAGAGGTATTAAAAACTGAAAGTCAGATCTGCCGTTTTTCATGGTATGTGCTAGAATATTTAAATAAAATTCCTTTCGATGCATCTTATGCGTTTCTCACCGTGGACATAAAAGATTTATATACTGTCATTCCGCAAAGTGTAGGTATGGAATGGGTTAGAGAACTATTACTTTTAAAACAAATCTCAGGACAAGACATTGATTTGATTCTTTCTCTATTGGACATAGTTCTTACTAATAATTATTTTATGTTCAAAGGAGAGCTTTTTTTACAGAAATCAAGTATTGCCATGGGCTCCCCATGTGGTGGCAGTTTTGCCAATTCAGTCATGGCGTTTTGGGAACGTACTTACTTATTTCCACACCAATTTTTTAAGGACATTGTCGTCTGGTACACGCGTTACCAAGACGACATGTTCTTTATTATTAAAGGTAATTATGATGAGGCTCAAAAGTTAGTGACAATTATGTCCACTTTTACGTCTTTTTTAGAATTTACATTTTGTTTTAACAAGGATACAATTAATTTTCTGGATATACTTTTGACTAAAGATGTGTTAAACCATAGATTTAGAACTGCCATATATCGAAAACCATTCTATAGCAATTCCTTTTTACATTTTGCAAGCAATCATCCATTTTTCCAGAAAAGGGGCGTGGTTAAAGGCCAGCTAGTCAGAGCCTCGAGGATTTGCTCGCACGATGATGATTTTAATACAGAATGTAATTTTTTATACAATATGTTTATTAATCGTGGATATCCTGTATTCTTGGTTAATTCTTTAATCAATGAAGTTATGTCTAAGAGAATACGGAGACTTTTAGGTCCTATTTTGACTGCTGGATATGATTTGGTCAATGACGTTGATGAAGATGTTATTTCAACCTCTCAACGTAGTTTGTCAGTTCCAGCAGACAATAGTAGGTATACACTAGTTTTTTGACACAGTTTAATGACATTTCACACAAGGTACGACATATTTTATATTCTAATTGGGGCCTTATTAAGCAGGAAAGGGCTTTTAATAAAGTTCTTGGACCCAAACCTTTGATAACTTTTAAAAAAGGACCCAATTTGAAAAAATTATTCGAGGCCCCGTATAAAAAACATAAAAACATAAAAGGAATGTTTAAATGCGGCAGATGTAAATATTGTAAATATATATTAATAGGACCTTCCTTTGACATCAATGGTTTTCAATATTCCATTGACGACAAATATAATTGTGAAAGTCAAGGTATTGTTTACTTGGCTAAGTGTGAACTGTGCCCTGTATTTTATTTGGGTAAAACTGAGCATCAGCTCAAACAACGCATATATGAACATTTATATGCTATATCCAGGGGGGTTCAGACGAATGCATTGGCTAGGCATATTACTGAGTTCAACACACACAGTTTTTTATTTGTAGTGGTGCAAAGTGTCCCTAAGAATCCTAGGGGTGGTCCTTGGCATCTTAGATTAGAAGAACAGGAATTGTTATGGCAATTATGCACTAATGCGCATGTATATCCAGGAATTAACGATATTTGTTCCATCAAATGTTTGCTCAGATTAAGAGCTTTGGAACGTTAATCGTTACATTTTATATGCATTTATATTTTTCATATATGTGCATTACAAATTGTGGTTATATTGTTTATGATATATATGTTTTTACATTATATATCACACATTGATTATGTGTTTTATTTGATGGATTGGAGAGTGTATTTTTAACTTAGATGTTAAAAGTGTCAATTTTTTAGGCAACTATGGCACATGCATTTGAAGGTGTTGAATTTTTTGGCATTATATATATTTTTTATTTGATTGGAGTAGGTCTAATTAATTAATTAATTAATTAATTGTTTAATGGTCCTAATGCCTTTGTGATGTCATTATTCATTAGTATTTAAAGTTTCAGTGTTTGTCGGTTCAAGTGTCTGAAGAAGTGCACGTATCTGTCGTGCATGAAAGCGCTAACACAATAAACGTTCGTGGATTTGGTATTTTGTGACTTGTGGATTTCTCCTTTCCTTTGGTGTTTTTTAAAGAGTTTGCAAATAAACAAACTGTAACAAGAGTTAAAAAAACTGCAGTATGAACATTGGTTCTGAATGAAGATTGCTGTTGATGTGACACCCCAACTCCGTGCACAAAATATGAAAAGGGCGGGTTGATACAAATGAAGAAAAAGAGGAAAAACATCTTGCTTCTTATAAAAGATTATCTATCTTCCAGCAGAAAATGGTACTTAAGCAGATTGGCAAAAAACTCAAGCACAACATTAGGTAGACCAAGGTACAGACTTCTGAGAATTAGATGCAAAAGAGTAGGGGACCAAGGATATGAACTGTAAGCAGCCATCTCTCCTAAGGATAACTATAAAACCATTTTTAACTATACTGAATATTAGAAGTAAGATCCATTACTACTCCTAGCTCATATCAAGCTATACTACCATAGCCAATGTTCTATCTGACAAATTCAGTTCTAGTTTCAACCCTTCCCACTTTCCTCCATGTTCCCTCCTTTAAATCACAAAATCACTATGAGCTAAATCCTCAAAGTTCTATCCGAAAACCAAACACAATAGCTCCATGAACCAAACAATATAAGAGGCTGTATCATAGTAAGTACAAAGTGCAACATTTTTGTACCCTCCTAAACCTTTTCAACCTTAGTCTCTCCACAGTCTGTACCTGACCTCTGAAAATTGTCCATTATGGTGTCATTCCACACAGACAGGACTATAGTTGTCCGGGTCTCTGGTGGAGCTATCAGTCTCAGCAGAATCTTCGATATACCCATGGAACATAACTTGGTCAACTTCATAAACAATTACATTTGTGATCTACAGACCCCCAGCTACAAACAGTCTGGCTGCTTGAATGATAGACTCTGTCTTTTTAATCAGGTTAACTTCTTTGAAGACATAACAGATGCCAGCACAAAGTCTGGAAAAGCTCAACCAGACTCTGTCACAACTTGCTTTGACTGAAAGGTTAGTTTGCTTTTGCTTTCTTGTATTTTGTATTACTTTATTGCCTTCTTCTGTTTTGTATATTATGATTTGTTTTCTTTACTCTGTGTTTTTATTTATTTATTTATTTAACATTTGTGAACTGGGTTGTTCCAGCTGAAACAAAATAGCCCTTTTTCAGTGGAGACCCAAGGAGAAAAGCTCCAGTACATAGACATAGTTATAATAACAGAAAATAAAACTCTGAAATAACAATAAATAAAGCAGAAATAAAAAATGTATAAGACTGATATACTCAGAAATACAGTAAGAAAACATACATGATATATGGGGGCAAATACACTGTTAAAGATATAAATAGAAAAGTATAACCTAGCTATGTTTTTTTTTTTACTTCAAACAGGGGAGGTAATAAAGAGATGAAAGTAGCATTAGTAGAGACATATGAGAACAAGAAGATAGTAAAGTGAGGTTTAGTATAGTAAAGAGAAGATAGTTAAGTGAGGCATAGTATATACATATTTACGTGGGTTGTAGTAACCTGATATGTGGAGTAGAGAAAATAGACAGAGAGATAGCAGTAAACAAAGTATAGGAGTCAAAGAGTACTGTGCAGGGCACTGTTGGCAAAAAGGATGTGGAAGAGATTAGGTAGGGTCATGACAGTGTCAGGACCTAGATTCAAGTATGAATTGTTTTAGCTCTTTTTTGAAGTGTAGGGGGTGGTGTGGTTCTTATGCATGAGGGTAGTTTATTCCAGGCCTGCACTACAGAGTGTTTGTAGAGAACTTTTGCTATGTTTTTGTTAGGTTTATGGATTGCAAGGAGTTGTTGACTGGATGTACAGAGAGAATGACTGGGAGAGTAATAAGTGATGAGGGAGGAGAGGGAGGGGCATGATGTGGGTTTGTATAGAATGGAGTGTAGAATTTGAAAAGGAGTCAATTGGAGTTGTTGGGGAAATGCTAGCCATTGGAGTGTGTTGAGAGCAAGGCAGTGGTGTGAGTTATGTGGTACGTTAGTAGCAAACTGAGCTATTTTGTGGTATGTTTGTTCTAACTTAGATAAAAGTGTAGATTGGATATTAGTAAAGATTGGAGCTGCATAGAGAAGGGAGGGGAGTAGGAGTGCTTGAGTCAGGGACAGTTTGGTGTCAAAGGTAAGGAATTTCCTATTTCTATATAACAGTCCTAGTTGTTGATGTTTTTTTAATACTTTGTTGGATGTACAGGTTAATTTTCAGTTTGTTGTAAAATAATGATTCGTAAAGGTTTAGTGTGGGGCTCTACTTTAATGGTGGTCAAGTCAAGGGGTGTAATAACAAAGGCAGATTTATGATGAGCTAGAAGTCGAAGCAGGAATAGTAGAAGTTTAGTTTTTTTGGATTTAAGATAAGCTGATTGTCAGAGAATAAAATAAACACGTCCAGGAAGGCAAGTTGAAACTGCTACAAAACAATAGCACTGAGAAAAAATAGCGTATACTATTTTATTAGCCGCTTTCGTACAAAAACTTCTTCAGAATGATAACATTGAAACAACTGACCTCTTAAATACCATATAATAATCATGTGACTAATAAATCAATTGAGACCAAAATTAATACAAATCTAAATTTAACATAAAACTTTAAAAACTCCTACATAATCTTAACAATTCATGGGAAACCTAGTAAAAATGAGAAAATATAGAATGTCCTGATTTGTTTACATTTAACCTACGCTGATTCAAATAACATTTGATATTAATGGTCTCGTTGAGTCCAGGGGGGATGTCTGACTTTAATTTTATTTGCCAGTAGGATTCTCTTTGTAAGAGAAAATTCTTAAAATCCCCTTCTCTCATATCCTTCCTCCCCACTTCTAATATAGAAAATAGAAATTTTTTAAAAAAGAACAATTCTGTGAATGCTTGAACAGGGCATTCCTTTCATCCCTGGACTTAATACTATAAATGTGCTCCCTTATACGAATTCTAAATTCCCTGGTGGTCATCCCAATGTAAAAGGCGTCACAGGTTGAACACAGGGCGATGTAAACAACTCCTCTGGTTCCACAATTTACAAAATCTGGGACCTCCAGGGTTCTATTAAGGGTACTGACAGAAATATAGGGTCCAGTAAAAATAAAACGACAAAAATTACAATGGTTACAAGGGTACATTCCCCTTTTCTGGGTAGCTGGCTTGGTAACACTATTTTGCTGGTTCTCAAAAATTCTTTTTAAATTTAAACCACTCTTTGTTGAACAAAGACTGGTTTCTCACCCAAAACCTGAAAAATGTCTTTGTTGCCTTTAATAATACCCCAATTTCTCCTTATAATGTTTTGAATCTCCCTGCAGTCGGAACTCATTTCCAATGAACAAATCAAATTTGAATCCAATTTATTTGCTGTCCCCTTACTACAAACAATGTCCACATCGTTATTTGTAAGATTTAACAATGGGAAATATTTACTTTCCCTTTTGGACCAGACTTCCTTCTTAGTTCGATCCAAAAAATTAACTTCATAACCTCTGTTGATAAATAAGGATGAAATGAATGTAAATTCGACATCCAAATCGGAGTCTTTGGAGGTCATACGGCTCGCCCGTATGAATTGCCCCCTTGGGATGTTATTGGTAATAAATTTAGGATGACCACTTTTGTAATGCAAGTAACCATTATTAAAAGTTTTTTTACGAAAAATAGAACTATGCATTCTATTTTCTAAAAAATCCCATTTTAGAGTCACATCCAAAAAATTCACCACAAGCCCCTGACATCCTTTGGTAAATTTCAGATAATCAGACATAGTATTAACTTCCATAAAAAATTGGTCAATGGTGGTACTATCCCCGTCAATAATGAAAAACAAATCATCCATAAAACGACAGAAAAGGCGAATGTTGAATTTATCCGTCAAGGTGGATAAAAATTGTTTTTCCCACCAGGCCATTACCAGGTTAGCAAATGCTGGGGCTGCTGAAGAACCCATGGCCACCCCTCTTTTCTGTCGATAGTAGGTATTTCCAAAAAGAAAAAAATTATTTTCTAAAGTAACCTCCAGTAACCGACATAAAATAGAGATTAGGTCGTTACTAAAATTGGAACAACTGGTAGACAAAAAACCCCGAATGGCTTCAACACCCTCATAATGGGGGATACAGGTAAATAGTGAAACTACATCCAGGGTAAACATAATCTGTAATTCAGGATTAAACCCTTGGGTACAAATAAAATGATTTATTCTCCTAAGGAAATGCCAAGAGTCCAGAATAAAAGATGATTGTTCTGAAACCACAGGTCCAAGAATGGCATCAAGGACCAAGGAAATTCCCTCAGTGGCTGAATGGGGAGCCGAAACAATTGGTCTGAAAGGTGGCTTAGTAGCGGACTTGTGTACCTTGGGAATCCCAAAAAGTACACCTATCCTAGGGTAATCAATGTCACAAAATTCATATAGTTCTAGGGAAATTTCCCCGTTCATAAGGGCATCATACAGGAAGGTCTGAATTAAACGGTATCGTCGTTTGATTTCAAAAAGAGGAATAATTTCATATTCATCCTGGTTGCCCAAAAGGTCCAACATGCCCTTTTCATACATCTCTTTTTTCATAATAACTATATTGTTACCCTTGTCACTTTTCATAAAACGAAATTCACCGGTCAAATGTTCTAAATTGTTCAAAGCCAACCTTTCCTCCCTTGACAAATTATCATTAAAATTAGAATAATGACACAATAGACTGTCTACTTCCTTAATGCATGTTTCTTCAAAAACCTTTAAGGTATGATGTAACTTGGGACAATAAAGGGAGGGTTTAACAAAAGTGTTTCGAGTGGAGGGAAGCTCATGTAACAAAAAATGTAAATTTAACTTCCTAGAATATTTTTTAATATCCACAAGAGTTCTCACATAGTTAGCCCTATTGTCTGGAATAAAATTTAAACCTAATTTTAATACTTCGAGTTCCTCATTACAAAAAATATGGTCCGTTAGGTTTATAATACTAAAATGTTCATTGGTAGTTACTATGTCTCGTCCCCTGAAGACTGGGAACTCAGAAAAGTTCGGCTTCTTGTTGAAACAGTTTTGGTCGCTACTTGATTTTTTCGATTGGATACTGTTCCAGAAGTTGGCAAAGGGGCAGAAAGTGCTGACCCTGTCGCTACAGTAGAACTAGCGACATTATTCTTATTAGAAATGTCCATTGAAGGCAACGGTGGAAAATTCTCATCATCTGCCAACAGGATATGTTCACCCTGCCCTTTATCCAGGGGAATATTGTTACTGAAAGGTGTCTTGAGAACCACCCGGTCGCTTGAATTGGTTTTAAAGCGGTCAGAGGATTCAAGCCTTTTTGAAAAATTATTATTTGACCCACGGGCACTACTTCCTTGTCCCACACCTTTAAAATAAAGTCCGTTGTCAGTTTTATTGTGACCTTGTCCTTTGTTGTTAACAAGTCTAGTTGATTTATTGGGAATCCCAAAGTTAGTATAAGCGGAGTTGTTTTTATAGGATTCCACATCACGCAACAGTTTTAAGTGCTTTCTGTTAGTGTTATCAATTGAAAACTGTTCCGTTTCTTTAAAAACGGTTTCAAAGAAGTCACAAAACTTAGCGTTTCCTAGAAATTGTATAAAGAAGGCCTCTAGCTCCATAATTTCCTTCCTAAGTGCTTCTTTTTTCGTCAAGTTATTGTCATAAAGTAACTTTAGGAACCGTAGTCCCGCTTCGTTAAAAAAACAAACAAGTTCACCAAAAAATGCGTCACCAGTTTGAACCCCATTGGGGCACTTAAAGAACCTTAAGCCCTTTGGAACTATTTGGAGCTCCAAGCAACGGGCAAAGTAACAGTTTTCGATGTGAATAGCATCATACCTTTTGAGGAGTCTTAGTAACTGCTCCCGTTTAGAGTTAAAGTCCTTGTTGAAAAACACATTTGGCGTCTCTTCCGCTGTACCCAGCTCCTTGAATGGATTGTCAGCACGGTCGATGAACTCCTGAAACGTTACCCGACCAATAATGCGTTGACGAACTGGAGCTGCTGAATTAGAGTCACACAATGCTCGTTCCGAATGAACTGCTGCCTCTGGTTCAAAATGAAGTCCTACTGGACTAGAAGCCCTAATGGTGGCTTCCGGGTCGTGAGTTCGCGAAGATAAAACCTTTAGTGAGTTTTTTATCTCAACAAGGGTCGCAAACAGGAGCATATTAAAGTTCCCAGTTTCCATGGAAGGAGTTGCGTGAATGCTCACATTAAGCAAGGGATCTTCACTAGCCTCCGCCATAGACGTTAAACACAACCAGTAAACAAAAATTAGTAATCCAACAAGTAAAATAAGCACGTCCAGGAAGGCAGGTAGAAACTGCTACAAAACAATACCACTGAGAAAAAATAGCGTATACTATTTTATTAGCCGCTTTCGTACAAAAACTTCTTCAGAATGATAACATTAAAACAACTGACCTCTTAAATACCATAAAATAATCATGTGACTAATAAATCAATTAAGACCAAAATTAGTACAAATCTAAATTAAACATAAAACTTTAAAAACTCCTGTATAATCTTAACAATTCATAGGAACCTAATAGAAATGAGAAAATATAGAATGTCCTGTTTTGTTTACATTTAACCTACGCTGGTTCAAATAACATTTAATATTAATAGTCTCATTGAGTCCAGGGGGGATATCTGACTTTAATTTTATTTGCCAGTAGGATTCTCTTTGTAAGAGAAAATTCTTAAAATCCCCTTCTCTCATATCCTTCCTCCCCACTTCTAATATAGAAAATAGAAATTTTTTAAAAAAGAACAATTCTGTGAATGCTTGAACAGGGCATTCCTTTCATCCCTGGACTTAATACTATAAATGTGCTCCCTTATACGAATTCTAAATTCCCTGGTGGTCATCCCAATGTAAAAGGCGTCACAGGTTGAACACAGGGCGATGTAAACAACTCCTCTGGTTCCACAATTTACAAAATCTGGGACCTCCAGGGTTCTATTAAGGGTACTGACAGAAATATAGGGTCCAGTAAAAATAAAACGACAAAAATTACAATGGTTACAAGGGTACATTCCCCTTTTCTGGGTAGCTGGCTTGGTAACACTATTTTGCTGGTTCTCAAAAATAATTTTCAGTTTGTTGTAAAATAATGATTCGTAAAGGTTTAGTGTGGGGCTCTACTTTAATGGTGGTCAAGTCAAGGGGTGTAATAACAAAGGCAGATTTATGATGAGCTAGAAGTCGAAGCAGGAATAGTAGAAGTTTAGTTTTTTTGGATTTAAGATAAGCTGATTGTCAGAGAGCTATTTTTCAATAGAAAGGAAAGAATTTTGGGTATGTGTGTGGAGGTCAGAGATAGTGTTTGAGATGGTAAGGAGTGTCGAATCATCTGCATATTGAATAAGGGAGGATTGTTTGCAGACAGTATGGAGGTCATTGGTGAAGATATTGAAAAGTAGAGGTCCAAGAATGGAGCCTTGGGGGACACCAGTTTTGATGGGTAGGAAGGAGGAGCAGGAAGTGAGCCATCTGACTGATAGGAGAGGTAACTTGCAAACCAGTCAAGAGAGGGTCTAGAAAGATTGAGACTGGATAATTTAAACAGAAGTAAAGGGCAAGAAACAGTATCAAAGGCCTTGGAGAGGTCAAGGAAAAAGCAGGATACTAGCTGGTTGTTGTCTCTGGCCTCAGCTACTGTGTGGGTAAAAGATAACAGTGCAGTGGCAGTGTTATGGTATGGCCTGAAACCATGCTGTGTGGGAGTTATCAGGTTTTCCTGGAGAAGAAAATTCATGAGCTGAGTGTGGATGCATTTTCAAGTATTTTTGATAAAGGGGGAAGTATAGCTATGGGCCTATAGTTAGATGGGTCAGTAGAATTTCCACCTTTGTGTAATGGGACAGTGTAAAAGGATTTCCAAATGTCTGGGACTGTGGCCTCTTGAACTGATCTGTTGATTAGCAGAGTAATAGGATAGGCTATGGATTTGGTGGCAAGTTTGAGGAAGGTGGGAGGAAGGTTCTCCACAGAGGGGGAACGAGGTTTAAGTTTGAGAAGTAGTGATTTGAAATAGGCAGTGTAGACTGGTTTGAGGGAGAAAAGGTTCTTGCTGTGTGGGTTAGAAGAGGTAAGACAGGGGTCAGGGTTGCGATTGGTATTTGTTAATTTTTTAATAGTATCTATGAAATAGTTGTTAAGAAGGGTGGCAGTTTCTAGTGGGTATTATTTGGGAAGGGGCATAGTATGGATTGGTTTCCACGATGAAGAATTTTTTTTACAGTAGACCAAAATTTTTGTGGATTAGATTTTCTGTTGAACTGGGGTGAGGTGTAGAAAATTTTCTTATCGTTGTTGATTAGTTTTTTGGAGAGATTCCTAAGTTGTCTAGAGTTTTAGAGCAGAGATGGTGTTTTGGTTTTAACCCAAGCTTTCCAAGCACTATCTCTTTTATGCATAAGGGATCGGGTTTCTTTAGATAACCAGAGGGTGATAGTTTGCTTTAATTCTGAATCTCTTAGGAGGGGCAAGGGAGTTGAGAATGACTAGAAATATCTGATTACACTTTATCACGGCTTCATTGAGAGGGAACTGTCAGAGGTCTGACCAGTTGGTGTGTGGTAGTAAGGAGATAAATATTTCAGGGTTAAAATTGGACAGTTTACAACAGTCTCTGTAACAGTGTGATTTAGGTGCTTGTAGAGTGTACCTTTGGATGTGGGTAGGAAGATGGTCACTCAAGGTATCAGGTAAGGTATGGGAGTTGTGGTAGAGAGTGGGGGTGTTAGTGAGAATCCAATTGTGGATTGGGTAGGTAGGTTTAAGTTTTATGAATGCGTGTAGGTGATGTGACTAGTTGGTGGAAACCATGTAAGCTAATGCTGAGTTATGGGGAGTCAGTTGTTAGTTGTTTTAATTGTATTCTGTTTTTAATTGCATATTAAAAGAAGGAAAGAGACCACAGCTGTGTCTTTTATGAGTCACACATAATTTTTTTCCCACCCTCACACCCTGATGATGTTGTTTTCTTAAACTCAGCTGAATTTCTAGTTGCCTGCCCCTCATGTTAATTTGACCACATATCTCCTTCCCTCTCCCCTTTCATTAGCTGTTATGAGTAAGCACAAAATTATCATTCAGTCCCCTTCAACTATTTAAATTTATTGACCATCCCACTGTATTCCATAGAACCAGAATACAAAGTGCTCACTCTCATTCAATCTCTCTTGCTCTTTTAAAATTAGTGGCTCTACACTTATACAGTACCTCCTTAGACTATATGAATTTAGACATCATGGAGTTCTTGGAATATGTGTCCCAGGCTGGTATGAGCCTAGCATTGAACAGCATTTTACTTTCTCCAAGGATGATGCCAAAGTATGAACAAAAGATGAATGTCTTTAACAATTGGCTTAGTTTCTGGTGTCATTATAAAAGGGTGCAATATTTGTCAGCATGGAAGGAGATGGTCAACAGACCACACTGCTTTGCCAGGGATGGTCTGCACCTCTTCACTCTAAGCTTTCAAATATTAGCTAAAACATTGCCTACCCCCACAGTGCCTTTTTTAGGCAATGCCAAACTAAAAGTATTTCTGCCACAGCAAATCAAAACCAAGAAAATATAAAGATATTACTGCTCAATGCAGGAGTCTAAACAAAAAACTCCACTCCTTAGAAGTTCACTTCACCCTAGAGAATGCTGACATCTGTGTGGTCACTGAGACATGGTTTAAAGCCATGGAGAGCACACCACAGTACAAGGCTATATTGCCTTAAACACATTTAGATTAGCTACTTTACAGACAGGGACTAAAGGTGGAGGTATAGGTTCATAGGTTCATAGGTAGGTACTAGGCAATTGGCCCTAGGGCCTATACAAGCCTAGCCAAAAATGTACCCTGGCTTTCGCTACCCAAGAAAATTATTTTCCTGTGCCCCTGTCAAGCAGAACCACAGAAGTGATCCCAGGGGTGAATTTCCTATTACCCATCCAATCATCAAGATTTTTCTTGAAGAGTGCTAATGAGGAGCTCTGTTTGACATAGATAGGTAGTCTGTTCCAGAGTATGGAAAGTCTCTGGGATAGGAATCTATCCCTCCAGCATGTTCTGTTTATTGTGGTGACAAGGTTTAGGTCTCTAGAGCGTGTACCTCGGAGGGATTGGGATTTCTTTAAGTGGAACATGTCCAACAGCTCCAGGCTATAATTCATACCACACCTTTTGGACACCAAACCCGGACCAAAACACTAAAGGTGGAGGCGTGTCCATATTCATTAAGGATATCTACACCTCCAAGCTAGTTGCTCAGCATAATGCATCCGAGATTATCCAAGTTCAACTAACTCTGGGCAAAACCACAATCCAGATTGTAGCTTGCTACAGATCCCCCACCATGCCCCAGGATTCCCACTCCTCTTTTCTTGATACACTGGAAAATATTAAGGTACAACCCAACACCCTAATAATGGGTGATTTCAACTACCCTACCATTAACTGGGAAAACTACTCATGTACCAACACTTTTGCTCAACGTTTTCTGGAAATCATCAATTCCAATGCTTTGGATCAACTTATCCACACCCCCACCAGAGGTAGCAATATCCTAGACCTGGTCATCACCAACATGGGTGACCGGTGTTCCACACCAGAGGTCAGCTCCTTGTTGGTCAGATCTGACCACAAGCTAATCACCCTAGACATCCACATCCCGCTCCCACCCCCAATAGGAAAACAACCGTAAAAAATTTCTCCAAAGCCAACTTCACGCTTCTTAAGACAGAAGTGGCAAACTTTATGACACCCATGCAGATGGACAATAGAGGTACGACTGCTGAATCCTACACAAATGCACTTTATAAGCACTTACATGAGTGCATGGATCGTGCTATCCCTAACAGAACCAAGATGCTATCCTCCAAAAAAAGGATGCCAATCTGGTGGTCTTCTGCCATAAACAAACTCTACAACAGAAGAAAGAAACTGTTGCGAAAAAGAGTAAAATCCCAAGATAGGAGGAGCTCCATGGTCAGCCTCAGTAAGAAGCTGAGATCCCCTCATAAAATCCTCCAAAGCTAGTTATGAAAACAAAATTGCCACTGATTCTAAAGACAACCACAAATCATTCTATAGCTATGTCAAAAATCTCAATGGCAACACTCAGATCTGCTCTGAGTTACAGCACAATGACACTAAATATACAGAACCAACTGATATTGCCAACATCCTGGCAGATAGGTTCAGTGCTAACTTTACCCCCTCTCACCCCCTAAAGGGCCCATCTTTATACCGGAAGAATGCAAAGTTCCTGTAATCACGGCTGCACAGGTAAAAACTTCACTCTCCAAAGCCAAGAACACAGCATCTATGGGACCTGACAACATCCCAGGCTGCCTTCTACATGAACTACAGAATGAACTGGCACCCCACCTAAGTACCATGTTCAATCATAGCCTCACCTCAGGCTTTGTGCCCATTGAATGGTGCACCGCGACAGTTATCCCACTCCACAAAGGGGGGCCACAACAGACCCCGGGAACTACCGCCCCATTAGTCTGATGAGCCTCGTCTGCAAGGCCATGGAACGTATCATCATGGAACTCATAAACAAAGACATTGGAGCTCTCCAAACCCTGGACCCCACACAGTTTGGGTTTGTAAAAGGCAGATCATGTCTCCTAAACCTGATAGACTTCTTTGAAGTAGTCACCAAAGCCATAGATGAGGGTAAGATGGTTCACACAGCCTATTTAGATCTCGCCAAGGCGTTCAACACCATTCCCCACTCTGGAATTATAGATAAACTCACTAAACTAGGTATAAATCTGTATGTCACAAGATGGGTTGCCAACTGGCTTACTGAAAGAACCCACACTGTGAAAGTAGCAGACTCCAAATCAGACTTCAGACCAGTGACAAGTGGAGTACCACAGGTTTCAGTCCTTGGTCCTCTCCTGTTTGGTATCTACTTCTCTGAAGTACAGGCTAACACAGAAGGTCTTTGGCTAACTAAATTCACAGATGACTGCAAACTAGGGGCCATAATTGAAACTCCTAACGATGTGGACATCCTACAAAAGGGCCTCACTGAGACAGATGTCTGGTGTCAAAGACATGGTCTCAAGCTCAATGCCAAAAAGTGCATTATCATCCCCTTTGGTAAAAATTCTGTACTCATGAACTACCACGTAGGCCATAGTCTACTTAACACCGAAAGTGTGATAAGAGACCTTGGGACACAGGTGGACAGTAGTCTCTCCTTTGATAATCACATCGCCAAAGTGGTCAGAAAATCCTTCTACGTGGCACACCTCAAAATAAATATACCTCAAGGCTGGTCAAACAGGACAATGCACTTGAGCTATACCATGTTCAAATCATCATTGGCAAAATCCAATACCAATTCCTTGCAAGCTATAGATCCCCCTCTGAGACCCAGGAAACCCATACCATAGATTTAAACTTATTGGAAACACTCACCATCCAACCCAATACCATTTTCATGGGTGACTTTAGTTATTCCACTATTAACTGGGAATCCTATGTGACACCAAACATACAGGCACAGAGATTCCTGGATTTTGTAAACACAAACTCCCTGGACCAGATTGTTAATACATCAGCCGGGGGTGCAACCATACTGAACCTGGTCCTCACTAATATGGGAGAGTGCTGCACACCCCTGTAGTGTAATGTCTTCCCTGTTAATGTCAGACCACAAAATGGTCTTCTTTGTAATAAAAATAAAGCTGGAACCCCAATTAACCCTGGAATATTCAGGAACTACTCTAAGGCTAACTTCCTGCTATTAAATCATAACCTGACAAAATTTCAAGTCCCCATAAACCATGAGAACATTGCTGCTTATGCAGAACTGTTCACAGTAACCCTATATAAGGATGTTAATAGCTGCACAGATACAGTTGTATCTGCCAGGAAGAAGTACAGAACTAACTCAAACAACAAACCACCCTGGTGGAGTCACAAAATAAGTATTCTGTATAACAGAAGGAAGAAAATCATGGCAAAAATTAGGAGATGCAGCACCCAACAGGATAAAAGCACTCTCATCAAATTAAACAGACAAATTTGAGGACATATAAAGTTTACCAAAGCCAAATTTGAGGTAAATTTGGCCTCCCAGACCAAGGACAACCAGAAGGCATTCTTTAGCTATGTCCGCAACTACAAAGGCAATACACAATTGAGAGCAGAGCTCATTGTAAATGGAGCCACCTATAATGAGCCAGAAGATATAGCAAACCTACTGGCCAACCAGTTCAACTCCCTCAGGAAATACCATCAAATATAATTCCCTCTGCTATCACTAGGGAACAGGTCCATAATGCTTTCTCTAAGACCAAGAACACTACATCAATGGCCCCAGACAATATCCCAGGATACTTTCTAAATGGCATGAAACATGACCTGTCATACCCTCTAGAATTGCTAGTTAAGACTAGTCTCCAAAACAGGCTTCATGCCTCATGAATGGAGAATGGAAACAGTCATCCTCTGCACAAAGGAGAGCCATCTACAGACCCTGGAAACTACAGACCCATAGGTCTCACTAGTCTTATATGCAAAGCCATGGAAGGAATTATCATGGAGGTGATCAGTAATGACATAGGAAACCTTCAGATACTGGACGCAAACCCAATTTGGTTTCATCAAGGGCAGGCCATGCCTACGTAACCTGGTGGACTTCTTTGAGAAGGTCACCAAAGCAATGGATGAGGGCAAAGTGGTTCACACTACCTATCTTGACTTGGCCAAGGTATATGACACAATATCCCACTCAGGCACTGTTGACAAACTCAAAAGGTTAGGTACAAACCCATATGTCACCTGATGGACAGCCAACTGGCTCACAGACAGGACCCAGGAAGTTAGAATTGGGGATTCTGCCTCTACAAAGAGGCCAGTCACAAGTTGAGTCCCTCAGGGATTGGTCCTTGGACCGCTCATTTTTGGCATTTACATCTCTGAAGTCAAGGCCAATGTCAGTGGTCTGTATGACGGCATTACTGACAACTTATTACACCAAGAATAAATATCCCTGTTGCCCAATTCAGTTACAAATTGGTTCTCAGATCAAATGTACACAGTAAGAGCTGGTAGTACCTTTCCATCTACAATGCACATCACTAAGTGGTGTTCCTTGGAACTTTGCTCCTCTTCAACACCTAATTTTCAGATATGAAAGCAAATGTCAGAGATCTATGGTTAACTAAATTTCCTGATGGTTGTAAACTAGGTCCTATGACTGACTCCTCCATGAGCAGTAATATCTTCCAAGAGGGGCTTGCCTGAACCAGTGCTTGGTATACCAAATATGACCTTAGGCTTAATGCAAAAAAATGCTGTGTTGTTGCCTTAGGAAAACTAGTCTATCCTATTGATTACCATACAAAAAGAACACTTGGTAAGATCAACATTCGTTAAAAGTATAGGCACCTTCACTGGTAACAACAAACTCTCCTTTGACTATTATGTTAAAGTTAGGGAATCCTTCTAATTTACTCAATAAATTATCAGGGGATATCTTCAAGGCCAGGTCCAAAGATGTCAAACTTAAGTTCCATGTTTCCTTAGAGACTAAAATCCATCTCACTTCTGTGTGTATCATATGGTTCTTACATGATGGTCTCTGCTTCACCAATGGTTCCATGAAAGATTCTATCCTCCTAAGCCTCCTTCACTGCAGAAGTACTGGTAACACTAAAATCACTTGCTCTAAAGGCCTCAAACTTAATTGCAACATAAACAAGACCTCTTGGAGAAATGGGTTCCTCACCCAAAGAATCCCCACTGTATGGAACAAGCTTGCATTGTATTTAAAACAATGCAACACACTTGTCTCCCTCAAGTTCTGCCTTGACAATTGGATAGGTACCCAAACAATTACCCCTGGGGTAAGCACTATGACTCTCACTGACTGGGGTGGCAAACACACCAATTAACTCTCTGGGTTGCATGATTAGCCCATATAAGGTATTCCATGGCACCTGCTTAGTAAGAACATGTGAACCTATGATTCTCTGAGATTATATTACATTAATGAACTAATGTGTCTGAAAATATTGCCCTGTGTTTTAAGTAATGAAGCATAAGTTGATGTGATTGTTCTCTTTCTATGGAGTAATGAAAAAACTGCAGTGCTTCTGTTATATAAAATGGTGAGAGTTTCCATATTACATGGTGGTCAATTTGTGAACAATGATGAAACGGTTTCCATGACAGCATTTACAGATTGTGTGTGTGTGTGTGTGTGTGTGTGTGTGTGTGTGTGTGTGTGTGTGTGTGTGTGTGTGTGTGTGTGTGTGTGTGTGTGTGTGTGTGCGCGTTTTATTGCATGCATATGTGCAGACATACATGTCTGACCATGTATGTGAGAGCCATGTAACATTCAGTGATATTACTGTGAGTAGAGATTAGCAGACCTAGCTTACTGTACAAGGAAGGATTCAGAAGAACTGATTAATCTTTTCTAGGTTCAAAAATATTGCTGAAGCATGTGGAGAAAACTAATGAGAAAACAATTCTGCTGTTTACAGCATTTTGTTAGAGTGATAACTACCTCCCTTTTTTGCTGAACAGATTTAGTGAAAGGTTATAGGCAGTGCTACAGAAACAAGTATATAAGATTAAGCTTTATAATATTCAGAACCATTTGACAATGTTTTATTAAAGCCTCCCTCCTTAGTTTGCATAGTATACTTTAAGAAAGAACCAAAGTACATCACTGATGACATTGCATTTGGGAATCTCAGTTTTCTTGATGGATAAAAAGTTGCATATGTTTTGTAGCAGTGGAAAATATGTTTATACATCTCCTAGCTTTTTGTTGCTGGACAGCAAAGTTGGGAGGTTGGCATAATGGTTAAGGTGTTTACCTTACAGACACAAATAGAGCAGGGTGAAGGGGGTAACTGCTCCAGGTACAAGCTGTTAGGGGGCATGAATGGTAGGTGCTGGTGTTGCAGGAATTCAGTATTGGCATTCCTTTGTGAAACTGCAAGAATCCCTATGCTTCATAAATGAATGCTGATACTGTATGTGCAATCACAACTGAGGTACTGAAGCACTCAGTGTGTGATAATTTAAGTGCAGCAAGCTGCTTGTTCCTTTTATAGCTAGCAGCTTGCTACAGTATGAGAGCACAGAACAGGGTGGACTAACATTACTTATACATGAAATAATACCTTCATTCTTAGTTAAGACAATTAACACCATAGAATGCCAAGCTGCTGAAATTCTAGGTACAACTATATCAAGGGATCTGTATTTAATTTTGACATATATAAGGCCCATTATGGACTCTTTGACACATTCTGAATTCTTACTAAATTTGGACAATGTTTGCATAGTCAAAAATATACTTCTGATGTTGGATTTTAATTACCCACAACTGACTGGCAACATCTCAGTACTAAGCATTATCCAAAAGATTTATTGAAATTCTGTCATTTCATAATAGTAATCAGTTAGTTAATGGCACACCAGAGGAAAGCAATTATTGGCCATAATTGCAAATGACTTCAAGAATATGATAAATAATGTAAATATTTGTGAACATGTAGGTACTTCTGATCATAACATTATTATTTTTGATTTTGCAAGAGCTTAGTCTCAATTGTTCAGTGTTAAGAGATAAAGTTATGGCTTAATTTAGTATTCAAGGTTAAGAAAGTCTCGAATGAACTTGATCAAAATTCAGGTCAGACAAAGAGACAGAATTAGGTTATTAAATTCTGGAATATTTATTAGTAATGAATGTTGAAGCAACAGTAATTGTTAAATTTCCTCCAGATAAAAATACTGTCCCATCATTAATTACAGTATATAAAAGGAAGCTCAGATTTTTTCAGCATGCTGTAAAAAACAGCCTAATAATAATAAACAAAGGAGGTTAAACAACATTTCTAAAGATTTAAGACTTAAGATCAAACAAGAAAAATCTAAATATGAATCCAAACTTGCACTGAACAATCACAATAAGAAGGAGTACTATAAATGTAGCCATACTGACAGAACCCAGACTGTAAAAGTAGCCGACTCCAAATCCAGCTCCAGACAAGTGACAAGTGGAGTACCTCAGGGTTCAGTCCTGGGACCGCTCTTGTTTGGCATCTACTTCTCTGAAGTACAGGCCAACATTAAGGGACTCTGGCTAACAAAGTTCGCAAATGATTGCAAACTGGGAGCCATTACTGAATCCCCAAATGATGTGGATATTCTACAAAAGGTCCTTACAGAAACAGATGCTTGGTGCCAGAGCCATGGGCTCAAGCTCAATGTCAAGAAATGTATAGTTATCCCCTTTGGGAAAAAACATGTACCCATGAATTACCACATAGGTGGCAGTACATTAAACACTGAAAGTCTGATGAGAGACCTAGGGACACAGGTGGACAGTGGTCTCACCTTCGATAACCACATCGACACAACAGTCAGGAAATCCTTCTATGTGGCACACCTCATCACTACGGGCTTTTCATCCAGAAAAAAGGAGGTTAATGTCCCACTGTACTCATCCCTCATTAGACCCATTATAGAGTATAATGCCCCATTTGGTATGTACCTCACAAGACATTTGCAACAGCTGGAAAGGCCGCAGAAATACCTCACTAAAAGAATCACAGGCCTAAAGCAGATGCTTTATGCTGACCATCTAAAAAAAAAAACTCCAGCTATACTCTGTGGCATGTCGTCTACTCAGAGGTGATCTCCGCTTAACATACAAGGCCATATCAAACCCTGAGCTGTTGGACATGCTCCACTTAAAGAAATCCCAATCCCTCAGAGCCACATGCTCCGGGGATCTAAACCTTGTCATCACAATGAACAAAAACATGCTGGAGGGATAGGGTCCTGACCCAGAGACTCCACATACTCTGGAATAGACTGCCCATACATATCAAGCAGAGCGCCTCCTTGGCCCTCTTCAAAAGGAATCTTGATGATTGGATGGGCGATAGGAAATTCACCCCGGGGATCATGTCAGTCGCCCTGCTAGACAGGGGTCCAGAGAAGTAAATATTGTGGGAAGAAATATCCAGGGAATTGTTATGGCTAGGCTTGTATAGGCCCTAGGGCCGATAGCCTAGTACTAATCTATGAACCTATGAACCTATAACTTAACTAATTCAAACCACTGGATTAACTCCATATGTATCAATGATTTAGTTGGATCAGACTCAACTTGACGCACATGGATTTAATGACAAGATCTCTTTAATAAATAAAGATACAGCAATTGTGCACTTCATATTTGCTCTGATTACTATAGTTAATGAACCTGTTCAATACATAGATCAGGAATTGGCTCTAAAGTCATTAAAAAGGATTAATAACACCATTTTCTAGGGGTCTGATATTATTTCTTCATTGATACTTTCTAATAACACTAAAGAATTAACTTTTATTCTGAGAACAATATTTAACACTTGCTTTCTGAAGAAATTGTTTTGGAATCTTGGAAGATTTCACATATCACTGCAACAATAAGAGAGAATATAGACCAGGGATTAAGTACTACAGACCTATTAGTTTCAAGCTAGTCTTTGGCAAAAGTTGTGAGAGATGTCTGATAGATTTAATGACTAAAGAATATCACAAACAGGTATTATTAGCTTCATACCAACAATTGTTTGTCAGTGGAAAATCTACCCTTGCAAACCTGGTAGAATTTTATAAGTTGATTACAATGGCTTTAGAATTAGGGAAAACAGGTAAATTATATTTTAAATTTGGCTTAAGCCTTTGATTCATTGCTGGATTCTATAATGATAAGGCACTTCTTGATAAGAATTATAACCCATTTATAATAAGCGGTGTAATGGAGTGTTAATGAAGCGTCTAAATAATACAACATTTGGCATTATGGTTTTGGTCTTCACCTCATATACACAAAATACAGGATTTGATTCTGACCTTGAGTTATTGGCCAGGCTTAAAATGGCCTTTCAGGACAGCTAGCCTCATATTCATCTAAGAACCTATGAAGAAGTAGCTGTTATACAAGGTAAATTATCCTATTCTGTACCAATATTAAGAAGTGTACCTCCAAGGGGGGACCTTACTTATTCAACTTAATATTTGCATCATTCCCTAAAGGGCTGCTGTTTGAGCAACTATGCCATTGACTCCAAATCCTTTTTATTCTTCTATATCATGGTGATATTAATGAAATTAATTCAGATTTAGCTGAAACGTCTAAATAGGTAAGTCAGTACTGATTTGCATTTTAGTACTGAGGAATGAATGTACAGTACAGTAGTATGTGAAATCTTGCATTACTCAAAGCACTCTTACTTGATTCTTCTGTGCTCGTCTGAAGGTAATCATTTCAAGGATTTAGGTGTCATTACACCTTCTACATTTTCTTTTGGTATGCATGCTGAGGAAGTCTGCAGTAAAGCTATGAGACAGCTAGGGATTGTGTTCAAACTAATCAGCAAAAGGAAAGAACAATGCATGACTAATCTTTACAAGACAAATATAGCTTCAGTTCCTGAACCTAATAATATTATCATGTATGGTTATACTTGCTGTCCAATTACAGTGTTTAGAAACATGTCAGAAGAAGTTTACAAAGGTATTGCCTCCAAATATGTCTTATATGGAGTGATGTGAACATTTAAAGTTATTAACACTGCAATACATAGTACATTAGAGGAACTTATATATTGGCTTAAAAATCATTTTAGGATAAGCAATTGCATGCAGTTCTTGGGCTTGAGTTGTTTATTTGTGGAGTAAACTACCTGACTGGGTACAAATATCAAAATCACTATGCATATTTAAGAAGAATTTGGATACATGGGTTGGTGACTTGGCATATGATCCAGGTTTCAGGATATCAGTGTTCCTCGACAGCCTATGGGCCTAAACATCTTACCTTAACTTACGAACTTATGAAACATATCACCTCCCACTTTAATTTAAGGAATATCTTGTATTTCATGTGATAACATTTTCTGGTTCTGATTCTAAATGCTGAATGCACTGCGGCATTCACACTTTTGAAAAATTTTCTCAGTCTCCGTTGATAATTTAGGACAATGAAGAACATCAGTGTTTTCCTTGCACTTACTTATTCCTAGAAATAATTTGTAGAGCATTTAATATAAGCAATTGTGAAATAATCTACAGAACCTTCATATCTTTCTCTCATCATTCTTTTTTATACTTTTGCAAGATATATGTGCCAAAGCATCTACTTTTAAAGAACGAATAACCATAATCGCGAATTTCAAATGATCGAGATGAAAATCCCGAACACTAACAAAGCTGAAAGTGTACAATATCGAATGTCATCATATCAAAAAGGTATAGATAAAGTAAAGCCAAGCCGATCATAAATATGCTTAACTCTTTAAAGATCTGTAGCATGTACTTTAGCATCTGGCGGGTGTTACATTTAATGCTCCAAGGAATATAGACCTTTCCTGTTAAAGAATATTATCACAAAAAAATAAGGAAATAATATCTATTAACGAACATGTTTACCACTATCCAAAAACATTACAGGTTTACAAACATTGGTCTTATAAGTACAAGTTTGTTTAAAATGGTAAGACAGAGTAGTTATGGTATCTGTAGCTAGTCATGAACATTTGCAGAACATCTGTAAATATTGTACAATTGAGTTTTACAATCCTATAACCACATTGATGAAGATGCTTTAAAGTGATTAGTGCTCCACGAGTTAATACATTAATTTTACGTTACAGCAGTTGAACTTAAAACATAAAAGAAAATGTTTTGGTTTTTAAAAGTGCTGACATTTAGTTTGATTGCATATTGCACTGGTGGAGATATAAGAACATCCCATGTGCAGCTTGCAATTCCATGTTATGAAAGTAGCTATTTTAAACTTTCACTCTTGTAAGTATTCATATAAAATTTGCAGGTTTGGTAATTCATTCTTTAAAAGTAGATCTGTGCTAAGTGTGTGTGTGTGTGTGTGTGTGTGTGTGTGTGTGTGTGCGTGCGTGCGTGCGTGCGTGCGTGTGTGTGTGTGTGTGTGTGTGTGTGTGTGTCTGTGTCTGTGTGTCTGTGTGTGTACATATATATCAGTTTACCAGTTTTGTAATGAATTTGTATGTCATACTTCTGCAAACTCAGTCACATTCTTTGAAGTCTAGTAGGTGCCTTATGAAGATACTCTTTTGAATGTATTTGGTTTGACTCCAGTGTAACTGATTTGCCATAAATGTAAATATGGAACCTTACTGCAGTCAGCATTTATTTCTCTATTTGCTCTTGGTGTATTTGAGCATCAAAGTTCTTCACCAATATGTTAGTGGTCTGCCTTCTTGCAATAAAAATGCTCCCAGTCCCTTGTTCTGCTTGAAGTTCAACTCATTGTAGGAGAAATTAGCTTTTTATGCCTCAGACCTTTGTCTTGCTCCTGTGACTAATTGCATGGCTATGCTCTAGCAGCTTCTTAAGTGGCACTGTTACACCTAAGATGTTTTAAATGAACATGAAAGATATCACACCATACCAAAGAAATAAATAAAAAATAAAGAAAACAAAGTCTGAGAATGGAGATAACCTAAAGGGCACGTTCAGAAACCTGTATCTACCAAGAGGCATGCTAATACATAGTCACAATAATTTACTCAGGTATTTAAAGTTGATACTGTTCCCCTTTAATCCACTTTATTACATTCTTGTGAATTTGTGCCTAATCTCAGCTTGTTTAGCTTTTCAGCAGCCAGCATGCCATTCATTCATTCCTTCTTTTGTGGCTGGACTACTCTGAAGCTACATCACAGTGCACTGGTTTGGAGATATTTTAAACCTAAATTCTTTCTTCCAGGTATGTCAAGGTCCCTGACTAGATTTTCATTTTGTAAGGATGTACTTTCTATACTGTACATTGTGGGTAACTTCTGTTTTCAGAATGAAAATCTAGTCAGGGCCTTGTTATACCTGGAATAAGTAATTCCCTCTCCTTTGATCATTGTGTGGCAAATGTCAGGAAATCCTTCTGCTTATCAAAGATAATAGCTAAAGGTATTTTTCCTAAATCCAAAATTTATTGTCCACTTATATTCAGCACTGATAAGATCCATTATAGAGTACAATCCTCCATTCTGTCTGTATTTCACATGACATCTTGCCTTGAAACATCTATGAGATTGGATCTTCTTGGATCTACTTGCTTAACAGCTCCAGCTACGTCCATATTCTCCATGTATTTCATTTCCTGTTTAGTTTCACTTCTAAGCATTATTGAAACTCTCCTTGATGCATATGAGACTGGCACTGCTTTAGGTAAACTCTTGACATTGCAGACCCCTGGCAGGTAACCTAATATGTGGATTTGTTTCATGACCATCAGCAGAGGATAACTAAGATAGGGTGGCTGGTGAAGTTGCCCCAGGCACAAGATATTGGGGATGCAGTTGGCATTTACCAGTAGTATATGAGTGCAGTTCTGGTAATGATTTATGAAACCAGGAGGCTATCATTGTTTCATAAATGAATGAATGAATGCAATACTGCAATTGCTGTCATGACAGAAGTACTCAGTGTGTGTGTGTGTGTGTGTGTGTGTGTGTGTGTGTGTGTGTGTGTGTGGAAGTACTGTAAATGCAGCAAGCTGCATTTTTACTTCAACTTAGTGCATTTTTTTCTTAAATTGTTCCTCAAGTTAGAAATGGGTACTAGATGACCCAGCAATGGTTCTCACCCTCAGTGAAGTACACATAACAGCATTCTTGTTGGTAAACGTCCATTGTCAGATTCTTCTGGAAGAATATTTCAAGAGGACACCTACTTTGTAGCCCCCTCTTCTCCATTAAACTCTCTGTTACTGTAAGCCTATCTGTGATTGTTTACACATTCCTCATGGTATTCAGAAACATTTGCACAGCCTTTCCAATTGTTTGGCATACTCAAGATTGAGCCACAATTAATAATACAGTTAAGCTAATATTTCTGGTCATAAGCCATATTACTGTTGCAGTCTGCCTAAGCAAATCATTCACTATACATATGATCCTTTTAATCATATTCAGTTTCTCACAAGCATTGTGGCTCAATACATTTTATTTATGTTTGTTAACAGGGTAGGTCAGCTGTTAACTGACGCTTTTTAGCCATGACTCACGCTCCCAAAGAGAAACAGTGTGGAATATCAGCACATACCATAATCATCTGGTTTGCTTTAAATGCTTTTCCAAAGATGCTGCCTAGAACATTTCTTACATTTCATACAGTAAAGACAATTCTGGCACAATGGCTGTAATGTATGCCCAGAATATATTAAACATATGCATACAGATTTCAACACAATATTAGACACATGCTGTGATTTAAAAGTGGTTTCTGACAAGACAGTAAATTCTGTGCCAGCATCAAACTTAAATGTAATGCTTTTGTCTCTAATCACAAACATTTTACTCTTTTTTTTATACCTCCCCACAGCAGATCACTAGTTGCCATCAGCTCATCTCCTGAGTCACTAGGTGTACTGAACATGCCTAAGCCTCTCCTAGGCTCAATTTGACCACATCTGGGACTAATAAGGAAATCGAGGATACCTTTGTCAGGGAGAGTGTCCTAACCCTTCACCAACTTGCAATAGCCTTGTGAGCAAAAACTGCCTTTAGGAGCTGTCTGAATGCTGTCATACATGTGCAACCTCCCGACTAAGTGGTATACTGCTTACAGCATGGAGTGCATAGAGCAAACAGTGGGGATACTGCAGTAAGCCTAAGCTGCCTTCCTTCTCCAAAATAGGTGAACAGACATCGACTACTCAATCCCATCTTCCTCCACCAGGACCCTGTACTACTAATTGAAGGGATTTATCCCTTTGCATCTTGGGACCAATAATCACAAGCTTTTCTCGCCACTATTTGTGGTGTTTATATGTGCACAACAATACAATACAGATTTCCATACTGGATCGGTCGAGGCCCAGGTAAACAACGGCCACCACCAGTACTGTTACCCGACAGGGTGCTGGCAGAAATTGGGCTACTGTTGGCAGAAGGAGGAGAAGGAAAAGAAGAGGGGGAGGGCATGCCCGAAGGCAGGAAGAGAGGAGAAAGGTTAGGAGTGTAGTAGTGAGGGTAGGAACTTTGAATGTTGGCAGTATGACTGGTATAGGCAGAGAGCTAGCTGATATGATGGAGAGAAGGAAGGTTGGTATATTGTGTGGTGACAGGAGAAAGTGTAGTTAGGCAGCATAGAATGGTGGTCTGTAAGATGATGTTGGTGATCAAAAAGAGGAGGACAAGTGTGAGAGCAGTGCCAGTGATCAAATGGTGGAAGTTGAAAAAGGGTGATTGTGAGGTGAAGTTCAGGGAAGAGTTAAAGCAGGCACTGGGGGGCAGTGAAGAGTTACCGAATAGCTAGGAAACTACAGCAGAGATGGTGAGGGAGACAGCAAGAAAGGTGCTTGGTGTGACATCTGGACAGAGGAAGCAGGACAAGGAGACCTGGTGGTGGAAGAGGAAGTACAGGAGATATACAGAGGAAGAAGCTGGTGAAGAAGAAGTGGGATTGTCAGAGAGATGAAGAAAGTAGACAGGAGTATAAGGAGATGAGGTGCATGGCAAAGAGAGAGGTGGCAAAGGCTAAGGATAAGGCATATGGAGAGTTGTATAAAAGTTTGGACACTAAAGAGGGAGAAAAACACCTGTACTGATTGGCTAGACAGAGGGACCAAGCTAGGAAAGATGTGCAGCAGGTAAGGGTGATAAAGGATAGTGAGGGAAACATACTCACAAGCGAGGAGAGTGTGTTGAGCAGATGGAAAGAGTACTTTGAGGGGTTGATGAATGAAGAGAATAAGAGGGAGAGAAGGTTGGATGATGTGGGGATAGTGAATCAGGAAGTGAAACAGATTAGTAAGGAGGAAGTACGGACAGCTATGAAGAGGATGAAGAATGGAAAGGCTGTTGGTCCAGATGACATACCAGTGGAAGCATGGCGGTGATTAGGAAAAATGGCAGAGGAGTTCTTAACCAGATTGTTTAATGAAATCTTGGAAAGTCAGAGGATGCCTGAGGAGTGGAGAAAAAGTGTTTTGGTACCTATTTTTAAGAATAAGGGTGATGTGCAGAGTTGTAGTAACTACAGAGGGATAAAACTGATCAGTCACAGCTTGAAGTTATGGGAAAGAGTAGTGGAAGCTAGGTTAAGAAGGGAGGTGATGATTAGTGATCAGCAGTATGGTTTCATGCTGGGAAAGAGCACTACAGATGCGATGTTTGCTATGAGAGTGTTGCTGGAGAAGTACAGAGAAGCTCAGAAAGAGTTGCATTGTGTCTTTGTGGACTTAGAGAAAGCATATGACAGGGTGCCTAGAGAGGAGTTGTGGTATTGTATGAGGAAGTTGGGAGTGTCATTGAAGTATGTAAGAGTGGTACAGGATATGTACGAGGGTAGTGTGACAGTGGTGAAGTCTGCAGTGGGAGTGACATATCCATTTAAGGTGGAGGTGGGATTACATCAAGGATCAGCTCTGAGTTCTTTCTTATTTGCAATGGTGATGGACAGGTTGACAGACGAGATCAGACAGGAGGCACCATGGACTATGATGTTTGCAGATGACATTGTGATCTGTAGTGAGAGTAGGGACCAGGTTGAGGAGACCCTGGAGAGGTGGAGATATGCTCTAAAGAGGAGAGGAATGAAGGTCAGCAGGACTATGACAGAATATGTGTGTGTGAATGAGAGAGAGGATAGAGGAATGGTGAGGATGCAGGGAGTAGAGTTGGTGAAGGTTGATGAGTTTAAGTACTTGGGATCAGCAGTTCAGTGTAATGATGAGTGTGGAAGAGAGGTGAAGAAGAGAGTACAGGCAGGGTGGAATGGGTGGAGATGAGTGTCAGGAGTGATTTGTGACAGACAGGTACCAGTAAGAGTGAAAGGGAAGGTCTACAAGAGGGTAGAGAGACCAGCTATGCTGTATGGGCTGGATATGGTGGCATTGACAAAAAGGCAGGAGTTAGAGCTGGAAGTGGCAGAGTTAAGGATGTTAAGATTTGCACTGGGTGTGACAAGGATGGACAGGATTAGGAATCAGTATATTAGAGGGTCAGCCCAGGTTAGAAGGTTTGGAGACAAAGCCAGAGAGGTAAGATTACATTGGTTTGGACATGTGCTGAGGAGGGATGCTGAGTATATTGGGAAAAAGATGCTAAGGATGAAGCTACCAGGTAACAGGAAAAGAGGAAGGCCTAAGATAAGGTTTATGGATGTGGTGAGAGAGGACATGCAGGTGGTTGGTGTGACAGAGCAAGATGCAGTGGACAGAAAGAAATGGAAACAGATGATCCGCTGTGGCAACCCCTAACGGGAGCAGCCGAAAGAGAAGAAGAAGTCTGTAATATATTCATATTATGCAGCTAATCTGTGCTTATAAAGACATCTACTCTTGTTTTTGTTTATTTGCTGCTAATAAATGCAAATCTTTTCACTTAGATTTATTTCAAACGTTTTCACCTTTGCAGATTGACTCTGACATTTACATGGCAAACATATTCAACTAATGGCTTACAAAATGTCTTCTTGTGCCTGAAGTTATGATGCTTATAGTAAGTGTAGTTTCATTTTATTAGCAGACACCTTCTTGGAAACAAATTGTATCATTTTTACTTTTAATTCTTTTTTTTCATTTTGAGTTTAATGCTGCCCTCCTTTTTACCCATAGCATTTATTTTTGCACACTGCCATTCCCTCAGCCATGCTTTTAAGATGCATACTTGAAAGTTCACTCACTCTGCTTACATATAGTGCTTCATTTGTAATAGTTTCCCTCTGACTTGACCATTTTGATACCAGATACAATTCTATACTTCTCTGTGAATCATGCTAGTCTTCAATCTCATCTTTTCACAGTAATTTCATCTCAGTCACATAAGGAAATGTTGATGGCTGAACCTTTTTTTTTCTATGGAAAAAATAAATGACTTAAATATAGAATATTTTCCTTTTGCTTGCAATATACCTGAAATGCTTCTCTCAGGACAGCAGTCTTCTATCTAGCCTCCTCTTTATTAACATGAGTTCTAAATCGATCATTTACTTTTCTCTGACATGAAGAATCATTGCACATGGAACATTTTCTGGCTTCTTTGTATTTCCAGTTACAGTGAGATATTGTTGAAATTTTTGAATCCAGAATTTCAAATTTCATTCTAGTTTTCAAACAGCTTCATAGTCATTGATGGTTATACTGAAAATATTATGAGTCAAAATGAAGCAATAACAGCTTGTGGTTAAGCTATAATGTGAACGACCAATAGGAAGGCAAATTTGCAAAATGCAAGAATGAAATATGAGAGTAAAAATTTGAGGAACCCTACTGTTCATCAGCAGTCAATGCTTTGAATGTCATGACTGGAAGGTCAGACACTGGAGTCTGTAGGTGGTTAGACTTGGTACATATATGTATGTTTGTTTGTGTGTGTGTGTGTGTGTGTATACACACACATACACACACATATATATATATATATATATATATATATATATACACATACATATATATATATATATATATATATATATATATATATATATATATATGTATATATATATATATATATATATATATATATATATATATATATATATATGTGTATATATATATATATATGTATATATATATATATATATATATATATATATATATATATATATATATATATATATATATATATATATATATATGTATATATATATATATATATATATATATATATATATATATATATATATATATATATATATATATATATATATATATATATATGTATATATATATATATATATATATATATATATATATATATATATATATATATATATATATATATATATATATAGCGGTGGTGGTGCTGTGCTAGCGTTGTCGCCTCACAATAATACGCTGTCCGGTTCGATTCTCAGCTAGAGCGTCTTCTGCGTGAATGGGTGTACCTTCGTTGAAGGTTGTGCATCAGGGCTGGCAACTTGGCACGTAAAAATCTATCTGCCAATCATTAGCAGACCGGAGATCCGCTGTGGCGACCCTA